>NC_143558.1:87332500-87637500 GCF_054136105.1 Typopeltis vanoorti | reverse complement strand
CTCAGTGAGTAAAGTGTTTTTAGGATACCATACTGTTGAGCTGAGTGATGGTGTAACTGTTCGTGCAAATATCTCTCTCTATGTGTGGGTTTTCTATAAACAGAAAAAGATAAGGAACCATCTGGAAGCAATGCGATTAGTGTATCCATGAAGGGAAGACAGTCATTAGCTTCCTGTTCCATTGTAAAGTGAATTTCAGAATGAGGTCTATTTAAATGCACTAAAAATGTATCCAAGTGTCTGGGACCATGTGGCCAAATAGCAAACACATCATCAACATAGCATAGCCAAACCACTGGTTTGAGAGTGGCTGTATTCATAGCTAGGTTTTCCACGTGTTCTATGCAGAAATTGAATAGGTGGGGGGGGGGGACAATTGCTTTCCCCTCTAATTGTTAGTTGTTTGTACATCTTCACTTTCCATGTAGAATAACTTACATGTACTGTAAATTTAAACAGGTCAAATATATCGGTTACTAATGTGACTTTAGTAAATCAAGGATTTCAATTAATAGTACATTTGTAAACAGTGAAGTGACATTAAAACTAATCGTTACGTCTGAACTTTTTAAGATGTGGTTTTCTAAAATACTTTTTTAGGTGAACAGAATTTTTAACAAAGAGAGCGAATTATGTGTGAGGTTGCCTAATAATTTAACCAAATGTTTAGCAAGTTTGTGTGATGTTTATACTATCCACTATAGGGAGTAGGGATGTACTTTGTGAATTTTAGGTGCTCCATATATTCTCGGTGTTTTAAGATGAAAAGGCTTGAATTTGTTAACTGTTTCTTTTGGCCAGGAAGTGACTTTTTTTAATAATCTGCAAACTTTACTCTTTTGAGAGTTAGTAGGATCACGATCTATAATTTGGCATGTAGACTGCGCTTATAAAAGTATTGTGCATTTTGCTTTCATATTCATTGCTACAGTTACATTACCTTTGTCTGCTTTAATTATAACAAAATGGTTATTACTGTATAGTTCTTTTAAAGCACTGATTTCCTTTTGTGGAATATTGTTTTGGGGAGGCTTGGAATGGATTAGGATGTTGGCCCCATTCAAATGAATGCTATTGGCTGTTGCCGGAGGCAGGTTGTATAATCTTCGTTCAAAACAAAAGTGCTACACAGAAGTCATTATAGGTCAGAGAGATTGTTTTTGGAATCGACAGAACTTTTAAAGCATACTCCAAACCTCAACAAGTATGGTTATATAAAATTACCAAAAATTTGGGAGACAGTCATTTTAAGATCTAATAATATTTGTTTTTTTTCTCTCTTTTTCCAATATAGATGGTGGGCTAATTAAGGCTTTATTTCCTTGTGTTGTCCATTACAATTTTTTTAAACTGGTCCCACTGTTATACCATTTTGTTGTTGTTTCACGTAGTGTTAAAAACTGTTTTTGTGCTCTGAAGTGCGCTGGATATAATACCAACAAAATATCAGCAAATAAGTTAATAAATATTACTTTCTTATCATTCTGTGTTGTCATCAATACCATGAAAATAAATAATATACTGTGAACACAAGCCTTTCCACGCATACGAGGAGTAGAATTTTTACATGGAGAATTGTGGTGAATAGAACGCATCACCAGAATATCTTGTGAATCAGGGAGTGTTAAGAACTTGAAGGTTCAATATGGTAAATATGTCATCAGTTGAGTAAACCGACTACAATAGATGATAATAATAATATTATTATTATTTAATCAAAATTACAAACATACTGAAATCCAATGTTAAAAATCAATCCATTTGCTATAATTCAATAAACTTTTTGTTATGAATTGCAATTAAAAATATATAAATAATTTATTTTGTTTATTTTCAAATAAAAAAAAAACTGATTGTTGTAAAGTCGTTTGCAATGTAAAATAGCTTAAAATGGAAGTTTTCTTATAAATGAAAAAAAAAAAAAAAAAAAAGCTTAAATATTTAAAAATGACTCTGGTTGATAATAACTACTGGTTATTATCAACTTTCATAATATGATGTAAAGAAAGTTCAAGTAAAGAATACAACAAAACTTACGTGTCACCTGAATTAAAAAATTCCAAGTCTTCTCGGGCTTTGACAAAACAGTCAACATGATACCACTGAGGCTGAGGTCCATACATTCGTGCTCTATCACTTTCAAAATCTTTCTTGGATATTCTGACAAGATTCTTTATCAAATACAAAAACATTTCTCAGGATTACCAAATAAATAAAGCATGATAAAATACAATAAATAACGTATACTTGACATCTGGGATTTAAAATGCATTTCATTTTAAAATACTTTACATCAAATAGTTATATTTCAGTTAAATATATAAAATTAATATAATCTTTCAAATAAGTCTGAAAATGCAGTTGTGTGCATGCATGCACACAAGTGATTTAGTAGAAAGAAAGAAACCTTTCGATATGTTTCTTGAGCAGACAGACATTTTCCATTGATAAAACAGTGAGACGAAGGCTGTATGGAAAACAGCAATAGATGGAACAAAAGAAAGAAGGCGCAATTAATTTGGTAAGCATGAAGCTGAACTGCATGTGAATGCTCAAAACAATGGTATTTTTACAAGTTAAAAGAAAGTAAAGAAATTATAGTGGCTAATAAAAAAAACTGAATATTATAATACCCAGGGCTCCAGAAATTCACTTGCCCACTCGCCACATGTAAGTTATCAGAGACAAGTGGAAAGTGAATTTCAGCCTCATTCTAAATGCATGCAAAATATATTATTCTTCAAATAATTTGCATGGTTTTTTTTTTTCATCTTAAAACATCATCTCATTCACTGTCAAGTTATTTGATCATGGGTGATGCCAACAAGTTTATTCCAATATGCCATAAAGTTTTATTTCAAACCAGGAGATAGAATTTTTATGTAATTAATAAAATGAGGAGTCATTAAAATCTCAACCTGCTATTTCTTCTTCTTCTAACAACTCTTCTATTCTCACTGTCATAACACAGAAATTATGAAAAGCTTCAATAATATCTGCTATCAAGTTCCAAAGAAAGGATCCCTCTCTCAGCAGTATTATACAGCGTTCATCCTACTCCATGCATGCTCTACTACGCATCCTACTTTTGAGTGTTTGTTTATCATGAAGCAATAAAAATGAAGCATCATTACATGTTGTTATTACAGTACTTTACTTGAAAACAGTAAATCTCACACACTTCAAGCAAAACAAGTTTTCCACATCATGAATATATTTAAATTAAATTATAGTTATCATTTCCAATAAATAAATTTTAAAATCCAATCAATGCATTAATTTAGTTCAATATTACCCTTACACACGTATCCAATACATATGACATAAATCAGATTATCTATTATTTGCAAAAAAAAAAAAAAAAAAAAAAAAAAAAAAAAAAAAAAAAAAAAAAGTGTTTCTCAGTACATAATTCATTAACAAAAATAACCAGTAATTATTCACACCAAAGTTAAAACTGGCATAATTTAATTAAATAATGTGTCCAGGTGTATAACTGTTACATGTATTCCTAAGCGTATTTTCACAGTTCACAACATAAATTACCTTAGTGTAATTAAATACGTGAACATTTTACATAATTGAAAGACTTTTTAGCACTGTTACTATTGAAAAAAATACAATTATCTTGCAAAAAGTCAAAGACTGGATCATGTGACTGATTACACTGTAAAAAGCGAGTCTGGCTCCACAGCAAGCACTGCCTACTTTCTTCTTGTTTTTGTGACTTTCTAATTAAATTATTGTTTATGGATAACATATAAATTTGCCCTTCATTATGAATAATAAACAAAAGAAAACACAAACATCTAAGATCTGTTAACCAAATAAAAAAATGAAGGCAAATAGCAAGGATCAAAAAAGTGTTAAAAACACTGGAGGAAAGAGATCCATTGTGCCACCAAGTAAAAGCAATGATGTAAGATTTGCTTTTCCAAGACAACTAGCACAAAGAATTCATGCTATGCTACACAGATGAAGCTGCATTTTGTAATGTATGTAAAAAATAACCTGAAACTGCCGACAATAACTTTAGACTCTATATATATATGTGTGTGTGTGTGATATAGTTTTCAAGGACCTTTCAAAGTGGAAGCATTAAGGTTCATAAAGCATCCAGTTCTCACAAAAAATGCTGTGATATAGACTTGGTCAGAAATCACCCAGAAAACACACCTCTGGCTGCTTGCCAAAGGAAAATGGAACACCTAAGTGCGTTTTTAATAAAACCTATTATATAGCTAAATTCAATAAACCATTTACTGATCTCAAAAACTTGATAGCCCTGCTAAACAAGTGTGATATAGATATAGGTCTTGTAGAACAGGACCAGAATGAAATGAAATGTGAAGAATTTGTATCAGTTATTAGTTGATGCCATTAAACAAGAACTAGGTAAAAGGAAATCAATGACTACAGCATAGCGAATCTGCTTTTGGATGCTTCACAGATATTTCAAATGAGGTGAGGAACTTGTTCTTTAAATGAGATATATAGATAAAAATCAAACTGAAAGAAGTATTTTTTCCATAATTCCTATCCAAAATTCAATAGTGCATGGTGTTCTGATACATTAGAGCAGGCATGGCCAACTTCATTCTATACGAGGGCCAACATATGATGAGTGGTAGTGTCATGGGCCACACACTTTTAGATAGAACTTAAATAAAAATAAACTCTGCATTTTTTCAAGGCAATAGTTATATGTATTGAATTACTATATATGTTAAATCATTTTATTACTGGGAGAACAATATAAAATACTTGATTGGTTTAAATATAAGTTGTTAAATTAAATTAAATTACATATTTCTGTAACCAGAGCAGAGCAAGACTTTCAATGATGCGTTACTCTAGAGCGCATAAAAATCTACCACTCTCACTACTAACAACTTGCACAGAGAAGCAGTAGATTTTATAAATTGAGTAATATATTAAAGCTATTTTGATTCTGTGTTGAGAATATAAATATTTTCCATCATCAGAAATAATGAATATAAGTAGTATATCAATCAGAAAATCTGCGGTCGAAACCAACAGCTAAATTAATAATACATATAATTTAGTATAGTTTTTATCATGCCACGGGCCACACAAAATCACGTTACGGGCCGCAGGCCTGTTGTTGGCCTATGTGCATTAGAGAGTGAAATGAACAAGCTATTCTTGACATGGAAAACTTGAAATTGGTATGTAGGCAATGAGACAAATGAAGAATGAACCATGCAGGAAAAAAAACAATCTGCTATTGGCATAATTAAAGAGACAGGACAGATCTAATATCAGTACATTGTACTGCACATCATTTGAATCTGGCTGATTTAAATTCTATTAAAGATGTTCCCTTTGTTTCTAACACTGTAAAAAAAATCATACCTTTTACCCGAGATTAAAAAAAAAGAATTACAAAAAGTAGCAGCCAGGTTACAAACAAAAATCCTGAAGTTCAAGTATCTGCAACATTTGGTAAGGTGGATGTTTTAATAGCGTGAGAACAGTGAATGCACTAATAAACAACTATTCTGCAATGGTAATGCATCTGAAAGAAATAAGCAGTGGAAAAGGAGATGATACTGCAATATCAAAAGGCTTGTTAAAGAAAACGAAGACACTACTTTGCAAGAAGAATCCACTTTCCTTTATTTCTTTTAAGGTTACATGGTGGTCAGTATTCACTGTGAAGAATTTATGGAGACAAACACATGTGTTGGAGTAATTACTTTACTTATAATTATGAAAATAACACTCAACATTTCGACTTCTGTATCAAGGTCATCATCATCAGGAAAACATACATATGCACAGGACACAATCTATGTGACACTATACAAGAGTAAGAAAAATCAAAATGTTTGTTAATCATTTACCCTAAATTGACCTCTGGTGAAAAAACAAAAAATAAAGCAAAGAATAATAATAAATAAAAAATTATATATAAATATAATATTTATAATTATTTTATAATATTTATATATAATATAATATAATATCATTATATAAATATAATGATATCAAAATTGGAGATGTTAATGTCAGCTCTTTGCTTTATGCGGATGATGTTATACTTCTAAATAAATCCGCTACAAGTCTGCAAGATTCTCTGACTAAATTGAATAGCTGTTGTAATGGATATGGTATGAAGGTCACCAATAAAAAGACAAAGACAATGAAAATAGGCAGAATCATTGAAAATGTCAACTGTGTTGTGAATGGAAAACCTGTGGAACAAGTAAAACATTTCAGCTACTTAGGCACGATTTTTAGTGAAGATGGTAAATTAAATATAGAAATAGACAACAGAATCAGCAAAGCTGGTATGGTGGGAAGTCAATTGAATAAATTCATATGGAATAAGAAAGAAATTAGTCGGAACACTAAATTAGCTGTATACAAGACAGTGTTCAAACCAGTTTTAACTTATGGATCTGAGAGCTGGGTCAGAAGTAAAACACTTGACCAAAGACTAGAGACCACAGATATGAGAGTCCTGAGAAAGATTAGAGGCATGAACAGATGGCATACAATGGCAATATCATATTAAAAATGAGGATATTAGGAAAGAACTTGACATTGTCAGCATCCAGGAATGCGTTAGCAGAGCTAATCTCAGGTGGTATGGTCACTTAAATAGAATGGGAGAGGAAAGATTAGCAAAACAGGTGTTCTCTGCCAGGTTGACAGGAAAACGACCCTGAGGAAGACCAAGATATAGGTGGATTGATACGGTACAAAGTGCCTTAGACGATAGAAATATAAGATCTGATAATGTTGGAGTCTTGACAAGTAACAGACTGATTTGGAGGAAAATTGTAGATAGGAAGTTAGTAATGATGTAATTTTTTCATGTAGTACTGTCATATCCTGTACACCCCTTGAGGGTACATGGCAGGAATTTGATGATGATGATGATGATGATATAAATATAAATCAACAAAATATAATAAATTATAATAATATACAGATGATAAAAAAAACTAAATAAATAAAAATAAAGTTTTATAGCAGAACTACATTAAACCAAACTCTACAGTCTCCTTATATTAAGGTTTTCTTGTGTTGGGGCTTCCATCATGTTCTGGATGCTATTATGTGTCCTCCAGATTCTTGGAATTACTAATCCATCATTCTTGTTCAGATTCATATGATGTTTCAGCATCTCACAAGCTTCCTTGAACTTTCTTTCAAACCATGTTTTGGTACGGTATAGGGACTTGGTGCCTTTCCATTTGATTCTGTAACATGTTTGAAGTGCATGGTCTGACAGGCCTCTTTTACCATAGTGATGTGTGCTCATTTCCCCTATGTATGGTAGGTTGCAGATGCACTGAATTTTGTAAACTCTTGGGTGGGTAAGGTAAGGAAGGGGATTTTTGGATGAGCTGAGTATACTTTTTAATTTTGCAAGAGATTTTAAGGTTGCCTTAATGTTGTAATATCATGTAGTATTCTATCTATTTTTTCTGACCATACGTTAAGAGAATGTATGGTATGGCTTTGCTTAAATTTAATGGTATTATTCTGGAGGATCTTGTGAAACTGTTTTTTTTGTTGTAGCCATGTTGTATAAACGTTTGGCTATTAATTTTATATTTCTTCTTCTGCACATGCTCATTGGAGCAAATTGTTAAGGCTCTATGTTTGAGGATACTGATGATCCCTAGTTATTGTGTTTGATGATGGTATCAATTTTGTGTATGTATTGGCCTGTGTGTGTAGGTTTGCAGTAGACCGATGGAAGAGAATTATTGTTTTTAATCTTGATGATAAATTGAATACGTTTGTGTTGTTTGTTCAGGTGGCTTAGGAATACATTTAATGTTTCGTGGGCCATGGGTTCAAATGCTGAAAATATCATCAACATATCTCAGCCAGACTTTGAACTTTAGGCTTGCTGAATACTGAGCTCACTGCTCAGTCTTCCACGTAAAAGGCAGCTACGAGAGGGAAAGTGGTGAGCCCACAACCATATCTTCTTTTTGAGGTAGAAGTTATTCTGTCATAGGAAATACCTGGAGTGAAGTACAAGGGCAAAGAGAGTCACTTCTTTCTATGAGATTTTTCAACTTTATTCAAACAACTGTCACTGAATTTTCAAAGTGAAAACCTACTAATTAGTCAAAACAAAATACCATGTGGACAATACCTCTGAATGCCGTGAAAAAAAGTGAAAGAAGCTCCACAACCTTCTGAGAGGAAATTTTTAAATAACATATATATTGCAAGTGTATATTATAGTATCCAGATAATGCATGCAGTGAGCCATTCAAATGTTGGACGTAATAATAATAAAAGATGAAGGAATTGTTCCTTAAGAAATACTTGTGCTACTGAGAGGTTTCTTTAATTCACAAGAAAAACAGGAGAAAATAATATTTAATACTATATATTTCAGCCTGAATATTACAAGCCATCATTAGTGGCTCATTTACATAAATACTTCATATGGTTTCTAGTGTGTCTTTTCTTGGTTGCAAATACCACTTATCAAGTAAGTAATCTGGAATAAAATCCTGCAGAGGAGAGCCATTCATATGTATCATCAGTAAGTCATTCAGAGTGGAGAGATGAATTGATGACCTCAACTGCATTTTCATTAGATTCGTTTGATTAAAACCTCATTCACGTGATGATGTACATGGCTCATATAATGACTGCTATTTCAAGGAGTTTTGCAAGAAATGGAAACCTTGTTCTTATTACTCATGGTTCTTACAAAACGGTCTCGTCGTATGCCTGAATGTTTCTGCAAAATTATTTAACTTATACCACTCCACCATCACCAAATTTCTTGAAGCTATTTCTTTATTATCATAAAAATATTTCTTGAAATCTTTACTTAGGCTCTTAATTTTATCTTTTCCGAAATATTCCAAATCTTCAGGTAAACATATCAAATACCAAGACTGCTTGAGCAATTTCTGATTCATTTTTGCTAAAACCATATATTTCAGCCTGAATATTACAGGTCATCATCAGCGACAGTGACAGTTAATTGCAATCCAGAAAGCTAATAACATCACACAGCTGTTACTGCTTCAAATCGATCATTTGTTTACATTCTACTTTGCAATTAATTATCCAGAATGCCAATAACATCACACAGCTCTTACTGTTTCAAATTAATCATTTATTTGCATTCTACCTTGCAATTAACTATCACTGTCACTGATGATGGCCTGTAATATTTAGGCTGAAATATATGGTTCAAATATATAGCAAAAATGAATCAGAAATTGCTCAAGCTGTCTTGGTATTTGATATATTTACCTGAAGATTTGGAATATTTCGGAAAAGACAAAATTAAGAGCCTAGGTAAAGATTTCAAGAAATATTTTTATGATAATAAAGAAATAGCTTCAAGAAATTTGGTGATGGTGGAGTGGTATAAGTTAAATAATTTTGGGGAAACATTCAGGCACACGTGACCATTTTGGAAGAACCATGAGTAATAAGAACAAGTTTCCATTTCTTGCAAAACTCCTTGAAATAGCAGTCATTATATGAGCCATGTACATCATCACGTGAATGAGATTTTAATCAAATGAATCTAATAAAAGTGCAGTTGAGGTCATCAAATCACCTCTCCATTCTGAATGACTTACTGATGATACATATGAATGGCCCATCTCTATAGGATTTTATTCCAGATTACTTACTTGATAGCTGGTATTTTGCAACCAAGAAAAGACACACTAGAAACCATATGAAGTACTTATGTAAATGAGCTGTGTTGTGGCATACATTTTAAACTCACATTAAAAGCAAGGATATTTCTGTATAATTACATGCAATGTGTAGTAAGAAATAAAGAATGTATTACTTTGTCATCAATCATAAAATTTATTCTTTTAAAATATCACCCATAACAATATTTATATAAAGCTGACTGATACCTTTGGTGAGTAAAGATTTTTTTTTTTTTTTTTTGGTTAGCAGATTTAAGTTGTATGTCTGGAGTCTTAATATTATTATAAAAATTAGGGAAGAAGAACATCAGTGCTTAAGTGGATGGAGTATGTTTGTAATGGGTCATCTATTAAGAAGAATTCTTGTGGATAGCATTGAAAATTGTTAGAAAAGTTTTGTAATGTATCAATCCAAATGTGAAAACAATATTATAAGTTTGGTCAGATTTATAATATTAAGATTTGGGAGTCACAACAGCTGTCAAAAACAAACTTGAAGTTGCATCCTTTCAATCACACATCCAAAGCAGGAGCAAGGATGTCAGCTATAACAACAGGAAATGACCATGGAAATTGGGAAACACTAATAACCACTGCCAAAACCAGAGTATAAACAGTGCATAGGAAAGTGCACAATCCAAAGGAGGGGGGGGGGGATGTATTCAGGGCAAACAGGAATTTTACAGGAAGATATACAAGAAACAGGAGTATAGTGTTCAGGAGCACATTTATTCTATTTGCTGGTAGATGGTAGTGCCATGTGCAGTACTTTCTCTTACACTAATAAATTACTTTACAGAATTGTTTGAACAGCAACTACTCTCTAACAACCACCCCAGACTTTCAGTATGCTACATACATATATATGGATGATATCTTTAAACTATGCCAATGTCCTGTATCCAAAATTCAAGAGTGTTTCATAAAGATCGACAGTGCTCCTTCTTACATGTAATTCAATCTTGAAATTGAAAGGGACAAATGTATTTCCTTACTTGACTTGCTTATGCTTATCATCTAAATGAGAGCCTTCAGTTTCTCTTTTTTTAGAACGAAAACATGCAACAAACTTTATATCCATGCTCTGTCACACTGCCATTCATGTCAAAAATCAGAAACCAGTACATCTCTTATTCTATGTGCTCACTCTCTGTACTCTGCTAAGCCATTATAAACACAAGAAATAGTAATTCTGTAAACAGGTAAGTTAGGGGGTTTTCAATCGCCAGTCCCAAAAAATTGTCAACTATATCACCATCCCATGTGACAAAGGTGTTTCAAAATCAGTCCCCAAATTTCTTAATCCCATTAGTCTCAGAGTGACTTTTTGACAAATTAATAAACTTTCCTCCTTTATAAGCACCGCAAAGGACAAACTTCCTTTGACATACCATGTATCTATCAAATTTCTTACACCTACTGTTAATCATACTTTGCCAAATCAGCAGATCTCTGGCTGTTTGCAGAGAAGAACCTCTAGATAATATTAAATTCCAATAGTCAGAACAATCTGGACTTCATGAAATGCCATCACCTCTATTTTTTAATGGAGCAGTTGTACTATGAAATTGAAAAGGATAAATGTAGAGAAATTTCTCTACTACTCATATCCAGGTATGATATATGTAAGCATACTCAAAAAGAGGTTGAAAGGTTGAAAAAGATTACAGAAGAAACTAGGAGAAGAACAAGCTGGATACAGGCCAAACAGAGGTTGTGAAGATCAGATTTTCACTTTAAAACATATACTTAAGAAATCGTGAGAATATGACAAGGATCTATACTTAAGTTTTGTAACTCTGGAAAAATCCATATCATGAGCTGCCCAGACAAAAGCTTTTCAAAACACTACAATTACATGGGGTGAACAGAATATTATAAAGAGTAATACAGTCTATATTTAAGTTGTCAGTCAGTAATTTACAATTGATGGAAATATAGGAAGATGTTTTGATGTAAAATCAGGGATAGGACAAGGATGCACATTATCTCCACTCTTATTCATCATCTATATGATTCACATTATGAAAGAAATTAGCATTAAGTAATATTAGAATTGGAGATGTCAAACTTTAGTTCTTTGCTTTATGCAGGTGATGACATACTTCTAAATAGATGAAAGTCTACAGGATTCTTGAATAACAGCTGCCACAAATTTGGCACAAATATCAACACTGGAAAGACCAAAATTATGAAAATAGGTAGAAACATTGAACACTTCAACTGCATTCTGAATGGAGAGCCTGTAGAACAAGAAAAATATTTCAGCTATTTACGCACAGAGTTTAGTGAAGTTGGCAAGTTAAACCTGGAAATAGACAACAGAATAAGCAAAGCTGAATACATTTATAAGAAATAAGAAAGAAATTAGCCAAAACATCAAACTAGTGGTAAACAAGACAGTGTTCAAAACCAATTTTAACTTATGGATCTGAGAGTTGGGTTAAAAGTAAAACACTTGCTCAAAGACCAGAGATCACAGATATGAGGGTTCTGAGCAAAATTAGGGGAATGAACAGATGGCATCAATTGCAGCATCATATTAAAAATGAGAATATTAGAAAGGAACTTGATGTTGTTAGCATTCAAGAAAGCGAAAGCCAAGCTAATCTAAGAAGGTGGTATTGGCCACTTAAATAGAATGGATGACGACAGGTTGGCAAGACAGGTGTTTGATGCTAGGCAGGCAGGAAAGAGACCCAGAGGAAAACCTACAGTATGTACAGATGGACAGATCCAGTCCAAAGTACCTTAGAAGCAGGAAATGTTAGATATGACAATAGTCAAGTGCTCACAAGTGATAGACTAATTTGGGGAAAAATTGTGAATAGCAGATTAATAATAATAATCAAATTCCTGATATGTACCCTGAGGGGGGGGGGGGGTACAAGATAATTATGATAGTATTACATGAAAAAGTTACATATTTACTAACTTCCAATCAACAATTTTCCTCTAAATTAATCTGTTACCTGTCAAGATTCCAACATTATCAGATCTTATATCTCCATCTTTTATGGTGCTTTTTACTGTATCAACCCATCTAAATCTTGGTCTTCCTCTGGGTCTTTTCTCTGCCAACCTTGCAAAGAACACTTGTTTTTGCTAATCTTTCCATTCTGTTTAAGTGACCATATCACATGAGATTAGCTCTACTAACACATTCCTGAATGCTAACAATGACAAGGTCTTTCCTAATATCCTTAATGAGATACTGCCATTGATGCCATTTGTTCACTCCACTAATCTTTCTCAGAACTCTCATATCAGAGATCCTCAGTCTTTGATCAAGTGTTATATTTCCAACTCACCTCTCAGATCCATAAGTTGAAACTGGTTTGAACCCATCTTGCATACAGCTGATTTAGTGTTTTGACTAATTTCTTTCTTATTTCATATAAATTTATTCAACCGACATCCTACCATAGCAGCTTTATTAATTCTGTTGTATATTTCCATATTTAATTTACCATCTTCACTAAAAATTGTGCTCAAATAGCTGAAATGTTTTACTTGTTCTATAGGTGCACAATTCAGGATACAGTTGATGTTTTCAATGTTTATTTTCATTTTATTGTTTATTTTCATGCTAAATTTATTACAACAGTTATTCAATTTAGTCAGGGAATCTTGCAGACTTGTACTGGATTTATTCAGGAGTATAACATCATTTGCATAAAGTAAAGAACTAAGATTAACAACATCAATTTTGATATCAGATTTAATGCTACTTTCCTTCATAATGTGATCGATATAGATCAGTGGTTCCCAAACTTATTTGGCTTAGCCCTTTTCCAAAAAAAAAAAAAATTTATTCAGCACCGCTTGGAAGCTACTTTCTAAGAACTGACCAATTCTACCTGATACATATAAAAGAAAATCGCAAAATCGAAATTTAAGCGAACAAACAGATAGATACAGAAACAAATTTGCATTTTATTATGCACCTAACAGAGATTTTTGAAGTTTGGAAATAAGACATCTTATAACTGAAATTCTTAAACTATTTATTGAAATCAACAAAAGAAAAACATAAATTGCACATAAACATAGGACAAGCTGAAGCTGAAAATTTAATAACACTATTAAAAATAAGAAAACAAACATAAATTGCACATATGTAAAATTTCACATAAAATAGTAAATAACGATCAGTAATATTAAAAACAATCCTAATGAGAAGAATGAACCTGGTATGCAGCTACCACTTTATTGATATTTATGTCAATATTTGTCAGCAGCAATCTTAAATCAAAGTGATCAACTATTTGCAGTCGGTTTCTTTTTTAGTTAAAAGATTTGTGACCACACTGAACTCATGTTATACTAAATATGATGGAAATGCGATTAAAAACTTTTTTACTCCAGCCTACAATCCAGGATAAAGTATGGGCATTTGCTTTGCAACAAGAACTGTTGGTACCTGTTTTTGAATTTTAATTTCAATTCCTCATTTGTTGTTACTTCTATCAGTTCTTCTTGTAATTGTAAAGATTTTTCTGTGTTTGTACTTGAAAATGAGTCCAAAATCCGATTGGATATTTTCATTTCAAGAATATCTTTAAATCGTTGGTTAAAATCACAATGGAGGGCATCCAAATGGTCACATTAGCTGAGCACATCATCATCACATTTTTCCACTGTTGAATGATTTGGAAACTGGCTAAATTCTCCTCATCGTGTTTTTTTTTCTACAGGACAAGTTTTGACACAAATGCAGAAATAACAGCTTTTGTTTTTATTAAATTCAGCTCATCTCCTTAAAGCTGTAGTTTGTTTCATTAAATTTGTTAAGCAAGTCGGTCAAATAAGCTGTCACTTTTGAAATTAATCAAGTTGGATCGTAAAGAATAATCTCCGTTTTCAAAAAACTGAAGCACTGAGTAAAAGAATTTATAAAATCGTTTCAAAAAAGCACTTGTTGATAGCCAACAAACTTCTGTAAGGAGCAGCAAGTGATTGAATTCTTCATCATTTTCAATACAAAGTTTTCCAATCTGTTATTCAACGAATGACTTTTGATTTTGTTGACTGCTGTAATTACATAATATAATGACCTGTGTAGTTGATCACAAAGGTAATTGGCAACTAAATGTTGACGATGAATAACACAGTGTACAGTGAATACATTTGGCACCGCCTCTTTGAAATATGCAATAAAACTGCAATAGCACCCTACCATCGCTGGAGCACCATCGGTAACAAATGACAAAATATCATTCAGAAGGATTTCTCTCTTTAAAAAACTCTTGCAATGCATGAAATATTGATTCTCCTTTAGTGTCAGTTAGCAAATTTGTAGCAAATAATAATTCTTGGCAAATTTTTTCTTCTTTTGTGTATTGGACATATATTAAAAGTAAGGCTTCATTTCCTGGTAAAGTATACTCATAAATTGTACAGAGAGCTGGGTTGTTTTTAAATACTCAGATAATGAGGCTTCAATATCCTGGGCCATTTCATCAATTCTTCATTGCACTGTATTATTGCTCAAAGGAATTTTCTTCATAATATCAGAGGCTGGCTTGTGCAGTACAGTGCGTATGACCTCACTAACAGCTGGTAGGATTATTTCTTCACCAATATTATGCAGTTTTCCCTATTTAGCAATCAGTAAGGGAATGTTGTAAGAGGCATGCAACCCATCATCATCTAGTTTGGATGCTGTGAAAACATACCTGATAAAAGGTTGGTTGTTTCAAAAATTTTTCTTTAAGTGCTTGAAAATACGATAAATCCTTAACTTTTTATTAGCATGAACTTTTGTCAAATGTTCTTCTAGTCTTGAAGGCTTCACAGATTGAAAAAAATTTTTGGCAAATCAGGCACATTGGTAATGTTTTGCTTGTAGGCGACTGAATAAAGCCACACTTCAAATATTCAATATTATATTGTCTAGATTTCTTCTTGGGTTCAGCTATGATATGTGTAAAAAAAAGTTAAATTTACAAAATTGCTAGAACACAATTTCTCAATTATTTTTTTTAAAGAAAAGGTATAAAAATACTCACGTGAAACCTGCTGTTTTATTGGAATAACAATAATTTGCTTTGTGTGTAATCCGTGTAAGTAAGGTATCAAATTATGCACTAAAATTTTTATGAACTACATCAAATTGCTAACTGATTGTCACACAATTCAGAAACAATATAAAAACTGATTTCATACATCTCACATATTTATAGTATTATACCGTGAACAAGTCATAGCATGCACATATTCCTGCCGATAAGTACTGAACTTTTTAAAATCCCAATCACTTGAGAGTGCACACCCACAAACACTTTGCTTGTTGAGACCTGTCATTGGACTTCAATGCTGATTGGCTGTAACTTGCATTTTGTACGTTTCCTTGGAAAATAAAGCAACCATTGTGATCTTTACTTACGTTATATAAGTTATATCATCAAATTTTTCAACACCTAATTTTTGTCATTTATGCTTTCACCGCCCTCTTACTTCAATTCAATGCTCCCTTTTGCTCATGAGGCCACTACTCCCCCCCCCCCCCCACACACACACCCAGGTCGTTCCAGTGCCCCAAGGTGGCAGTGCAAGTTAGCAAAGTCATTATCTATATCAGTGGTTCCCACTTTATGAACCACTGATATAGATAAGGGGCATGGCAAACCCGAGATACCCAAGCTAGACCTGATCTTACTTCATACAATATACACTTGATATATCATATCTGGAGACTGGTCTTCTACTCTTCTTTTCCTCTACTCCCTCTTACTTCTTACTCCTTCCTCCCCCAGTGCTATTAGGGCAACTCTTTCCTCTCAAACTGTAGTTTCCACTATCTACTAAAAAAAGCAGCTTGAATTCAGGTCAAGGAGTGGTGGTTGACGCTTGACGAAAACCATCGAAACCGAATGAACTCTAACCAACCTAAAGATACATGCCAGCTCGACCGTCGCCCGGTCAAACAAGGGTCGTGCCCACTATTAGGGAACCAAGATAGCGAAAAATATGCTATTGGAACAAAACATCACCTAATAGACAGGAAAAACATAACAAGCATAGGAACATGGAATGTAAGAACTCTTCACCAGGAAGGAGCATTGGAAATGCTATTACATGAATTAGAAAACTACCGATGGGAAGTGATTGGACTCTGAGAAACCAGATGGACTGGAAAAGGAGAATTCCACTATGGACAGCACAAAATCCTAACTTCAGGCAGGGAGGACAACAAACACCAAGAAGGAGTAGCACTTATATTAAAACCAAAGGCTCAAAACTCTCTATTGTCCTACAAATCTATCTCACCTAGGATAATTAAAGCAAGATTTAAAACATCAATCGGATCACTAACTATTATTCAAGTATACTCATCAACTTCGACATCATCATCAGAAGACATTGAGGAGTTCTATATAGATTTGCAAAACACAGCACAGCAGACATCAAGTCAAGATCTTCTAATTGTAATGGGGGACTTAAACCCAAAAGTAGGTAAAAACTGGGATACCTGGCCAAGAGTAATCGGAAAGTTCGGGTATGGAGAAAGCAATGAACGTGGCGAAAGACTGCTATACCTCTGCTCAAATAATAGACTAACAATAACCAACACTCTCTTTAAACATCCAAAACCCCAAAGAAAATGGACATGGATATCACCAGACAGACAGATAAACCCAGAATATGATAGACTATATTATTGTAAACCAAAGATGGAAATCAAGTATCCTAAACTGCAGATTGTGGATCAGATCATAAGCTAGTATTAGCAAACCTAAGAATAAAGTTAAAATCTGGAAGCACTTTTAGAGTCAAACGGAGACTGAATGTAAGAAAAACTGTAAGACAACAATATTCTAAGAAAATATCAACTAGAACTAGATAAAAATCTGAAGGAACTACCAAAACAAAATATAAACATCGAAGAACATTGGTGCAAATTAAAGGAAATAATATTAAATTCGGCAGAAAAAACAATAGGTTACACAGAAAGAGGAAGTAAAAAGGACTGGATCTCGAATGAAGTAAAAAGGTTAAGTGATCAAAGGAAAAGCATAAAACTAAAACAGAACCATAACACAAATGAATATAAGATGAAAAGCCAAATGGCTATTTTTTTCTGGCGAGGTTGATCAGTTAAGGGGATAAAAATCCCTTATTGTTTTTCAGCCAGTAAGCGAAACTAAGATCGAAAACTACGATCTGAACGTTTCGTGCCGACGAACTGTCAGCGTATCCAAGCGTAAGTGACCACTTGGTAGTGCCACACCATGGCAACTCGTTGCAAAGGTGGAGCAAGATCCCTCACTGTTCTTGATATTTTCTCATAATGTAAAAACACACAGCTCTTAGGAGATGTAGTACTGTTTTACAATATGAGGAGAGGTCACTACCCAGACCAGTTTCAACCTTTTTTTGAGGTCTCATCAGTGAGTAGCTAGACCTAGAATATCAGAGTTTAAGTGAAAAGAACTTACATACTTTTGCTATACGATTGCCAGAAAGGTGTGTCACTATATTATATATTATAACATAGTATAACTAAGATGAAAAGCCAAACGGCTATTTTTATCCCCTTAACAGAAATGAATATAATAGATTAACCAGAGAAAATAAAAAACTAGTTAAAAGAGACTAGAATAACTGGTTAGAAGAAAAATGCAAAATGGCAGAAAAGCTATCAAAAGAAAATAACCTTCATGGATTATATAAACAAATAGAACAAATTCGTATGACACGGACAACAAAAATTATAATGATCAAAAACAAAGAGGGACAACTAATTGAAAGTAAAACAAAAAGAATGGCCAGATGGGAAGAATACTTCAAAGATTTATATAATAAAAACAGCTCCAGTTACGATTCCAGCCACTGAAATGGAAGAGGAAGCAAATATCTTTACCAAAGAAATAATAGCACACAGCATAGAAAAACTCAAAACTAGGAAAGCACCTGGCATTGATCAAATACATGCAGAATTCTTAAAAGCGGGAAAGAAACAACTTTCCTGCTTTTAAGGTATCAGTAGGCACTGTTGATTTGGTCCAATCAGCAGTGCCTACTGATTGGACCAAATCAGTCATAACTCCTATATACAAAAAAGGAGATAAAACAGAATGCAATAATTACAGCGGCATTAGCCTCCTCAGTATTCCAAGTAAGGTTTTTACGAAAGTACTCCAAAAACAAATTAAGCCATATATAGAACTGGCACTAAGAGAAGAACAAGCCGGTTTCAGACCAGGGCGAAGCACAACTGATCAACTATTCACCTTAAGACAGCTAAAAGAAAAGACACTAGCATACAACCAAAGTTGCTACATAAATTTCATATACTTTCATCAGGCATTTGATTTAATCCATAGAAGAGAACTATGGAAAACTATGGAAGAATTTGGAATTCCCAACAAAACCATAAGAATAATAATCAATAATAATAAACAAAATAAAGGACGAGTGTATAAAATCTGTATGAGAAATCTGAAAGTGCAGTACAAATGGAGGACACCTTAACCAACTGGTTCCACACAGAGAGCAGAGTAAGACAGGGATGCAATCTGTCACGACCTGGTCAATCTTACACTGGAAGAAGCAACCAATAAGGCTTTAAACAATGAAGACTCCGGAATCAAAATAAATGGGAAAAATGCAACCAATTTAAAATTTGCTGATGAGATTGCATTACTTGCAAGCACAGAAGAAAATACAGCAAATTTCTGATAAAATAAAGGACGAGTGTATAAAATCTGGATTAAACATAAATATAGACAAAGCAAAAAGTATACAAATAAGAAAAAGAAGCACCAATCTGAAAATTGAATTTGATAGTAAGAATTTAGAGCAGGTAGCAAACTTCACCCACCTTGGAGGAATTATTGAGTACAATGGTGAAATTATAAAAGATATAAACAGACGAATCAGTCAAGCATCCCAAACTTTTGAATGACTTAATAAAATATGGATGTCAAGAGACATCAAACAAGTAACAAAAGCAAGAATCTATGGAACAATGGTCCTCCCAATACTCCTCTATGGAAGTGAATGCTGGATCTCAAAAAGGCTGAAGAGAAAAAATTATTAGTTACTGAAATGGGTTGGCTAAGAAGATTACTTGGAGTATCTCTGCTGGATCGACTAAGAAACAAAGACATAAGGAAACAACTAAAACAAGAAATAACAATAATAGACAAAATCCAAGAAAGAAGACAGCAATGGTTTGGCCATGTGACCAGAATAGGAACAGAAAGACTACCATCTAAAACCCTGAATACAATGATGGAAGGTAAAAGATCCAAAGGATGGCCCAGAATTAGATGGATAGACAAAATAAAAGACCTGAAAACCAAATCATAACAAGCGACACCAAACTGGACAGAATTGTTCAGACTCTCCCGGGACAGACAGAAGTGGAAAGAGTTCATTCGGCCTCATCATCATCCACATAGATGATGGAAGAGAGAAGAAGAAGAAGATATAGATAATGAATAACAGTGGAAATAATGTGCATATTTAATTTATTGCACACCTGATTTTACCTCAAACAATCTTCCTATACCTCCTTCAAAACACTGTCGACTTAAAGCTTAAACAAAGACTACACATTGCTCTTGATATAATGCCCCATTTACAACACACAACTGTAGCATTTTGAAGATTTTCCCTCCTGGAACCTTCTCGTATGCCTTTTCCAGATCAATGAAACTTAAATACAAATCCTTGTTAAATTCCCGGCAATTGCCAAGACTAAAACCACTTTGTTAGTAAATTAGTTTCAATAATTGGATTTAATAAGCAGAAGTAACTGAGTAATTATATTGTATAGTCATTTAGTATTGAAAAGGGAAAGTTTGTTTCTTTATGCTAAAAGTCTAACGGATAGGTAGAGAGAGTAACCTCCCTATCATTTAATTAATGTACCTTGTTATTAATGTAAATAAATGTGTTTTAATTATATGTCAATAGAGTGCTGCCTGATCTTTTATTTCACAATGCACTGTTCCTAAATAAACTCAGATCTGTGAGCAGGAAACAACTAGGGCATTAAAAGTGTAGTTTAAGTACTTAAGAAAACCACGACTGTTTATGTAAACTTTATTGAAGGAATATATGCTAGTAAGAGAGAGAGAGAGATCTACCGGACGTATTACTGAGTCTTATGCCGATATAGAAATACTGGTGGTGCAATCTTAACAAATCAATTTTCCAGTGTTCCAGTGACTAATAAATACAAAAGGTGGATAAACATAGTAAGCAATGGAATAAGTAAGAAAGATTATGAAAACAAAAGTGCACTGCTATAAAGAAGATATTACGATATAGGCAAACAGCTATCATTACAATAATGCATTAAACAAGATTTCATTACAAAATACCTCTGTAATTCTCACATTGTTTCATCTCCCTTCTTTATAGATAAGTACTATGAGAGCTCTGCTCCAATCATTTGGAATTTAACCGTATGATTAACCCTTCTGAATTATGCACTGTAAAACTTTTATACCTTCATATTTGAGCATGTCTGGCCGAATTTCATTCTGCCCTAGCTGCCTTTCCACATTTCAAGTTTTTGGTACCTTTTTCTACTTCAAGTATGGATATGTATTCCTGACTACATTCCTGTTGGGAGTTTCCTACCATTATGCTGACACTGCTTATTTCATTTAGCAGACTTTCAAAATAATTACTCCAGACATATAGAATATCTTTACCATAAGTTTTTATATCAACTTTATCATTCTGATCCCTTTTACTGTACTCTTTGCTCCATTTCTAAGCTTTTTAATATCCTCTAGAATATTTTACAGCTTTCCTAATATTTATTTTCTATGTTCTTACCAAAGTTTTCCCATGCCTTTTGTTTAGTTAGTTTAACACACTGCTTTGCTTTCTTACATTTTTTTCTGTATTCTCTAAGAACACAAGCTGACTTACTTGCCAGGAACTTTCAATATGCTTTCTTCTTTTCCTCGATTGCCCCTTTAACTTCCTGAGTCCACCATGGAATTCTATCCTTACAGACAACGTCACTACATGCCTCTCTAGCCGAATCGATCAATGTTTTCTTCAGGATTTGCCACTGAATCTCTAAGATTTTGTTCTTGTTTCTAAACTCCTTCATTTTTTCTTCAATGATATTTGTGTATTTCAGTTCACCTCTGAAAGCTACTCAACCTTAATTCATTTTAAAACTTTTTATACACTCTTCATTTCGATATGAAACTCAATTTTATCCTGCTCAAAACTAATTAGTGATCACGTCTTATTTCAAATCATCTTTAATCTTGCAGAAAATTGCTTTTTGGCGAGCCTTTTCTTTTTTTTTGCATCTTCTTTCCATGTGAATTTTTATGCTGGAGTATGGTGTTAGTAATAACTAATCCAGTCCAGAACAAAAATCCAACAGGTACATTTACCACTATTATCAGCCTTGTGCTTTTCTCCAAATTTTCACAATACATTTCTACATCTGGTAATCATTTCCTACTCAAAGAACCAACTTTTCCTTTTTCATTGTGTCTCCTGTCTTCTCTAATGCCTCAAAAAATTGCTCTATTTCTTTCTTTGTAGAACCTTCTGTGAGACCATAAGCACAAATAAGTTTCATTGTCCAGTTTCCCATTCTGACATTGGCACTCATCACTCTACTGGATACTGCTTGTCATTCAAGAAGACTATCCTCATATTTAGTATTGAATAGTATGGATGTTATATTCTGTATCTTAGAAGGATCTTGGATGTTTTTGTCTTCTTTGTTTCAGTCATGCCTATTATGTTGATCTGGTATTTATCCAATTCTTCTGCTAGTTTCATTTTCAATTGATGCTTGAACTCTACTGATGTTGAGTTGGGTCGTGTTCTGGGATTTGTTCCAGTAGCTGACTTTTCGCTGTTCACCATGGTTCCCTGATGAAAACAACAGGGTCCTTGTTTAACTGGGTGATGCCCTAACTGGCATGAAATTCTGTGATGTCGTACCATCACTTTACATTTTGATTGGATTTTAACAGTATAGATGCGAACACAGATTGACAAGAAAATAATTATTTATTGACTTAATTGCTCGCTGGTATTAATTTGGCCTTAGGATGACTGTCTCCCAAATCTTTGGTAGATTTATACCGCCATACTTGTTGAGGTTTGGAGTATGTTTCAGGGCTTCTGTTGATTCCAGATACAACCTCTCTAACTTGTAAAAGCTTCTGTGCAACACTTTTGTTTTTTTTCCAATTGATCCTGTATGCGGGGGTATCCAAAGCATAGTCTGCAAGACCCAACTTTCTATAGCGAAATGGCTGGTATATTTTTTGTGTTCACCGAGGCAGATGTCCACAGTTCTTCCTGTCTGTCCATAGTAGGCTCAATGACACTTCATAGACTCCTGGAAGTGATAAAGGAGAGAATCTGTCCTTAGGTGAATGGATGAGAATTCACAATTTCATAGTTGGTGTTTGTTAAGCACTCCAGATATCTTTTCAGATGTGCCTTTAATGTATGGCATGGTGACAGTTTGTTGTAGTCTTCTGTGGTAGATAGTGGAGGGGGGGGGGATTTAGTATTTTATCTATCTTATGGGTATTATAGCCATTGGTCAGGAAGGTGTGACATAGGTGAGAAAGTTCAGTAGTGAGAGCAATGTCACTGAAACAAATTGCTCTAGCTCTATGGGTTAAGGTTTTTAAGATATCATATTGTTAAAAAAGATGATGGTGTGATTTTCTGTGTAAATATCTGTATGTGTGGGTTTTCTATAAACTGAGAATGATAAGGAACCTTCTGGAAAACATGTGATTAGTGTGTCCAGGAAGGGCAGACAGTCATTGGCTTCTAGTTCCATTGTAAAGTGGATTTTTGGGTGCTGGCTATTTAGATTCACTAAAATGTATTCAATGTGTCTGAGCCATGTGGTCTCTAGAGCACAATTTCCTTAACCTACTCATTGTACTCATTATTAGATTTAATGGAATGTGAATACAGCATAGATAAATAATTGAACACAAGATTTAATAGATGAATCAAACAAGGAGAGTTATGAAGGATGCCCACTCTCCTCATGCATTTTTAACATTTTCATCCAAGAACTCATTAAAGAAGCATCATCCTCAACAAAAGGAGTAAAAGTCAATGGATGACCAATCACACTTATATGCAGTTAATGTAGAAATTTTAACAGATAACAAATCACATCTCCAATATCAGCTTGCAAAATTACAAGAAATCTGCAAAAATTATAATATGATTATAAATTCAAATAAAACGAAGATAATAAAAACTGGAAGATTGGTATATTTCAAGAATATATAACAAATAATACTTAACACCAACATCTCCCATAGCATAGTCGGTGATGAATAAACTTAGTAAAATTTGGAAAAACAACAAATTTAACTCTAAAAATAAAATTACACAAAAATATAATGCAATCAACAGTTCTCTATGGAGCAGAAACTTGGACATTAAAAAAAGAAGTAGAGAGGAAACTTAGCTTGTGAAATGAAATATTTCAGGAAAATAAACAGAACTTACTGGACAGAACATAAAAGTAATGCACAAGTGCTGCAAGATTTGAACATCCCTAACTCAACAATTCTTAATACAGTTAAAAAGCATCAACTCCATTGGTTTAGTCAGATTGTGAGAATGATACTGGACAGATTTCCTCATCTGGTATTTGAGGGTACTATGGAGGATACAAGACCCAAAGGAAGACCAAGATTAACATGGAATAAAACCCTAAGAATTGCATTGGATTTTCAAAGTTGCTGACATAAGAAAGCGCTTTCTTTGGACAGAGAGCAGTGGAAGGCCCTTATCCATGCAGGACTCAACCCATCTTGAGGGTGGAAGAGGAGAGAAGAAAATCACTGCAATCACTGAGACATCCTAATGGATACATTCTTACAATTGTTTAAAAAATAAAAAAAATAAGAGTAAAAAAAAAAGTTTTAGACTGAAAGTCCTATGAGGAGCACCCTCTATGCCTACTCTTCATAGGAATTTAGGCTTTCCTTGAATGGGTAGGAGGCCTAAGAATTAGTTTTCCACATCTTAGGAAGTTGAACACAACCATATTTATTAAGATTCAGATATTTTTTAAAATCTGCTGCCGATTTCAAAAAGTTATTTGAAGTTCGTATTTGTTGCAGTGAAACACAGCAGTTTGTTTCCATTTGATCGTGTACAAGGTAGCTAAGGAATGGTCAGATAGACCTGACTGACCATACTTACAGCAGCGGATGTATTTCTTATGTTCTTCTAGGCAGGTATTAGCAGATCTACCAGTTTAACCACAATATGATAACATACAAGAACAAGGAATAGAGAGAGAGGGAAGGGAGTGAATCCATAGGAGAGCAGATGATGACAGCCAGCTTTAGATGAAGTTAGAATGCACTGCAAAGATTATATATATATATATTTATTTATTTTAGAGTTGATGATGATGATGTTATACTTCTAAATAAATCCACTATAAGCCTGCAAGATTCCCTCACCAAATTGAATAACTGTTGTAGATCTAGAAAAAGCGTATGACAAGGTACCGAGAGAGAGAGAGAGAGTGTCAGGGGTGAACACCCCCCCCCCACCTTTTGAGTCTTCAAAATTCAAGGAGAACTGGTCTACCAGTTCAGAACTCGGGGGGGGGGGGGGGGGCTGTAGGCACCAGAACCCCCTTTCGAGTCTTCAAAATTCAAGGAGAACTGGCCTACCAGTCCGGAACTTGGTGTGTGTGTGTGGGGGGGGGGGTTCCCCTGGTGTGTATGTGTGTGTGTGTATATATAAAATTATAGCAAGCTGGAAACAGCATAATCCATTTGGCATATAAATAAACCCACAAATAAAGATAGATACACTGTTATTTGCAGATGAACAAATTGTATTAGCTACATCAGAAGATGATCTGCAGAGATTAAATGAAATTTCAGAACAATATAATATGAGAATATCAAAAGTAAAGACAAAAGTAATGGCTTTCAAAGTAGAAAATGCAATAAGAAATTTGGGATGTAACTTACCATATGAAGATGAAAAAGATATAGACATAAAAATATCAAATTTGATTAAAGTAAACAGCAGAATAAATATTATATTTAAACCAGCTTTGGTACTAAATCACACCAGAATCAGACTGTGTAATATGCTGTCTAAGCCAACTTTATTATATGAAAGTGAAATACAGACCATAAAAAAAAGAAGAATGAAAACAGATTCAAACAAGCAGAAATGAAATTTCTCGGAAAAACAGCTGGATATACCAAGTGAGACCATAAAACAAATGAAGAAATTTTATAATCCCTGAATATAAAACCAATTAACCATTATATAAGTAAATCTACACAAAAATGGTTACATCTAAATCGAATGGACAATAGCAAACTGCCAAAATACTATATGGATATATATATATATATATATATATATATATGTATATATATATATATTTTTTTTTATAAAACATATCTCTTCAAATAAGATTCCTCAATCTGTTAAATAGTTGTTGCATTACCTGCAATATATTCCAAGAATGGAAAAAGGCTAAAATAATATCAGTTTTTAAAGGAAATAGAGTTTACGTAAAAATTACAGAGGTATTAGCTTATTAAATACAGTATGGCAATTATATTGTAAAGTTTGAAATAAAAGACTTACCACTGTTGCCAATCATTTGTTATTAGAGGAACAGGCTGGATTTAGGAAGGGTAAAAGTTACATAGATGATGTATTCGCACTAAAACTACTCAGAAAAAAGATGATAATTTAATTTACAGACTCATCTAACATTCAATAATTATGAAAAAGCCGTTCACTAAGTATGCAGAAAAAAATTATGAAGTATAATGGAAGACCAAGGCTGTCCAAAACAGTTATTAAATGCAATGCAGAGCCTATATAACAATACAACTGCAATCATAAACATCAACTAATATATAGCAGAAGAAATAGAAACTAATCAGGAAGTCCAACAAGGATGTAGCCTTGATTAATTAATGTTTAATATTATTATTATTATTACGTAAAATCTCCAAGGAGTCCAAAGGCTCATTGAGAGAGAGAACACCTCCTCTAAAACTCTTTGTCTCCACTACTCAAATCCACCAACTACAGCAATGACATCTACTACCACCACCACTAGTATTTTCACAGACAATCACAAACATCCATGCCCACGGTGGGATTTGAACCCACAGCCATTTGGCTGGAGAGCAGACATGCCAACCAGGCCAGCAATTAATTATTTAATATCTGTGTGTGTGTGCGCACACACACGCGCACGCATGCACACACATGCGTGTGATCTAATAAGAAAGTAGAAATCTGTAGAAAACCTAGAAATAAACATCAATCAAATACAACAGTAAACACAATACTTTGGGGATGGTCAAATAATTATATAAAAATCAAGAGACAATCTACAGAGATCTATTCACAATCTACAGCAATTAACTAGTGAATACAATTTAAGAATCTCATTAAAGAAAACTAAAACTACTGCATTCTGGGGAAAATATCCCACATGAACAAAAATAGTAATTGAAAACCAAAATCTAGAACAAGTAACACATTTTCAGCATTTAGGATGTGACAGAACATTTGATATAGATAATGATATAAACAATAAGTTACATTACACCATTTTCAAGTAATCTGCAGTACTATAAGAAGAAAAACGAAAGGCAAAACATGGAAGAACGCATGATTAAAATTTTATAAAGTTATGGCAGTACAGTAGTCCCCTCTTATCTGCAGGGGATATGTTCCAAGACCCGCAATGGATACCTGAAACTGCAGATAGCACCAAACCTTTTAAATACTATGTTTTTTCCAATACATACCTATGATAAAGTTTAATTTATAAATTAGGCACAGTAAGAGATTAACAACAATAACTAATAATAAAATAGAACAAAATAAAAGTAATAAAAGTTATGTGAATAGAATCTTAGCAAACCTCAGCATATGATTTTTTTTTGATTTCCGTATAAAGTCAAGAACTTTCACGTTTTCACTTAAAGGAAGCAGCACTTTACAGCTTCTTCATCACTACTCTTGCACTTTGGGGCCATTATTAAGTAAAATTATGGTTACTTCAACATAAGCCCTGCAATATCACAACAGTCAATCTGATAACCAGGACAGATACTAAGTGATTGGTGGGTGGGTAGCGTATACAGTACAACATGGATGCACTGGACAAAGGGATGATTCACGTCGCAGGTGGGATGGAGCGGGACGGCATGAGATTTCATCATGCTACTCAGAACAGCATGCAATTTAAAACTCATGAATTGTTTATTTCTGGAATTTTCCATTTAATATTTTTGGACTGGGATTGACTGTGAGTAACTGACACCACAGAAATCGAACCTGCAGATGGGGGGGGCTTCTGTACCAACAATATTATATGGGTCAGAAAGTTGAATAGAAAGGAAAAAAGATGAAAATAGAATACAAGCTGCAGAAATGAAATTTCTTAGAGCAATTAAAGTATGTACAAGAATGGACAGAATACAAAATGATGACATCAGGAAGAAGGAATTACAAACACAAGCAATAAATGATAAAAGAATATCAAATGAATTGGACAGAACATAAGAATGGAGGAAGGAAGGCTACCAAAAGAAGTAACAAAGCATAAACCAAAGGATATAATAGGGAACACCTAGAAAAAGAAAGAAAATATAGTCCGTAGGATGCCAAACAGACTTTTGGCATATATCTTGCCCAGTTGGCCGAGTAGTTAGCATATCTGCTCTCCAGCCAAAAGGCTCCAGTTTCGAATCCCACCATTGGCATGGATGTTTACGATTATATGAAAATATTAGTGGTGGTGGTTGGCGGTAGATGGCACTGGTGTGGATGATGACGATAGTTGCGGTTGGTGGAGATGGAGAGTTGTAGAGTAGATACCCTCCCTCGATGAGCCATTGGACTCCCTGGAGGTGTTACGTAATAATAATCTTGAAAGAAGAAGAAGAAAAAGATATAAAATAAATGGAAAAGGAAGAACTGGAAGACCAAGAAAGCAATGGTATGGGACCAGAACAGGCCACTTGGCCTAAAATCCACAACAGGAAGAAGAACTGGATTCTAGGATATACCAGCTGTTGCAATAATGGAGGAGGAAGGAGTCTAATGTGTCTGAGCTATGTGGCCAAACAGAGAACACATTATCAATGGATCTTAGCAAGATAAAAGATTTAAGAATAGCAGTATCAAGAGCATGTTTTTCAAAGTGTTCCATACATAAATTGGCTAGATGGGGAGGGGGGGGGGGGCAATGCCAATGAGTGCACTAATAGTAGACAAGTCTTTCAGAGATATCTTCTCAAAGCAAAGCTAGCACATCTGTAGATACAAAGACCTTGAGATGAGTGAAATTTTATTTTAAACTTAACATATGTAGGTATAATTCTAGTGTCCCTGATCTATTTAAGAAGGCTAGCCAGTTAAATTCTGTGATAAATGAAGTTTCCACTTACCAAACTGTTTAGCTTTGTGAGCTATGTCTACTACACAAAGTATTAACAGTCACATATTTAGGCTTATGTGCTGATTTAAACTCATTATTAGAATTAATGGAATGAGTACAGCAGAGATAACTAATCAAATACAAGTTTAAAAGCTCCTATATTTCATCTCAATCACTGAGGCATCATCAGGAATACAATCTTAAAATTGTAAAACCACACAAAAATGCACAAAGCAATCAGTGGAAAGTTAGGCTAAAAAGCCTGAAGTCCTATGAGAGATGGGATTCTAAAAGACATTTCTTCTGAGATACCTTCATGGAATTGTATGATAAATAAATATTCCACATATAGAAAGATGAAAAGCAAATCTGATATGCACAGATACCTGATATCTACAGATGGTATGATCTTGCATAGATTTTAGTGCACTGCTCCATCTACCATCAGAATTAACAACAGAACACGAAGAGCTTCACTGTCACCCTGCATGCATGTGACTGTCCTTGTTTTCAAAGTCATTTTGTTTCCTGTCTTCCCTGACCGTGTATTGTTAAAGTACCTCTGATAATGTTACCATGATCTAGTAAAACATTGGCATGTAAATAATAATTAGTCAGAAAATTATTTATTTTCATTCCATTTTCGATGTAGTTTTCTGTTACAGAAACTTCAACATGAATCATAGAAGCAGTTAAGTAAATTTGAACATGGAAAGGCAGTGCATTAGTTATGGATGACCGTTCGTGAAATAACTGAACACCATAAAGACTTAATGGAGTGAAACAGCACTGAGAAGGAATTTAAAATAATATACAATTCTTCCAATATTTCCTCTCAGTCACTGATACAATGTCAAGACACTGACTTGTAACACAAAACTAAGTGAAACGTAGACAAAAAACTAGAGTCCTAACTAGGTGGGGCATCCCCCTGTGGGCACTTGTTAGCAGCTTAGGATGTAAACTGGGATAAGTTTTAGTGTTTCCCATAATTTTGGAAGGTTTATGCAACCACATTTATTCAAATTAGGCTGATTTTGAGAGCAGCTACAAATTCAAAAAGCAGTCTTTCTTTTCTAAATTTACTGTGATGTAGCATGGTCTGCAACACCTAACTGACCATGGTCATAACTGGGGATGTATTTTTTATGCTCTTCCATGAAGATGGTGAATTATCTTCTTGTTCATCCATAGTAGGCCAACTTGCAAGAACATGGAATTCCATATACACCAAGATCTGAGAAATGAGGGATTTGGTTCTTAGTGGAGCAGATAAAGGCAGTTAGTTTCAAGTGGGGCTTGAAAATTGTGCAGAGGTTTATTTATTTAATATTCTAGTTATTTTATCTGAAGTGCCTTGGACATAGGCAATGATGATAGCATTACTAAAATCCTAATGAAGAAAAAAGTTGTAGACTGGGATAAGGATTGATTATTTTCTTGATACTGTGGGAACCATAGCCATTAGATAAGGTGTGGTGTATATGATCAGTTCTGCTGCAAGAGAGGTCTCATTGGAACAAAGGTTATAGGCAGTATTGGTCAGTGTTATAATGATACCATATTGTTGAAGGGGGTGATAGAAAAGTTTGTTAATGTATCTACTTGTGTGAGTGGGTTTACTGTATACTGAAAAGACAGGTTAACATTAGGTAGACATTATCAAGGTGTCTAGAAAGGCTGGACTATTGAGGTGAGAGAGGAAAGAAAGTGTGAAGTCCGAAGACTCATTGCAGGAGTCTTCGGACTTCATGGAGGTACCTGTACAATAATAATAATAAAGTAGACGAATTAGAAGATAAAATCAGTGCAATGGCAACAAACAAGTTAATAAGTAGAAATTGTGTATCAGGTATAACTGTGGATTCCTTAACGTATGGAATCATTTTCTAACTAATACAATTAATATAAGATAGTATATACTTAACTGCTGATGGTACCAAAGAGTTGGGTAAGGCACTAGTCAATGTGCATTTAAGAAATCAAATTCTTCAGAAAACTGAAGACATCTAGTACACTTTTTTTGAAGTAACTGAAAGTTAATGCCATAGCTATGAGATGCTTGTAGCTACATAGCCATATGCTGAACATTTTTCCTCTGCATTAAAAGTTAAATCTTTTGAAACCTGGAAAAGTTACTTAAAATATATACCCAATCCTCAAGTTAAGATAAGTCCCATTCCGACAATACTGTCTCAAACTGATAAAGTCATAAGTTGGAATTGCTGTATGAACTATAAAAGATTGAATGCTCAAATGTGTAGGTCTGTTTGTTATATTTTCAATTAATTTTACTGTTTGTATACAGTAAAACAATACAATTTATAAATCACACACAAAATTATTGTATATAGGTCTGTAATGTAATAATAATGAAACATGAGTGTGGTGCTTCTCAGCACTTACCAATAAAATAATAAGCTGGAAACACACGGAGCAAGAATAATTCTTTAATGCTGCTGCTGCTTCATCAAAGAAGGCAGTATAGACTAGGTCGTCAACAACTAATTCTTCAAATTCAGAAATTGCAACAGAGCATTCTAATGATAGTTCATCACAGCCTGTAGAAAGTGCAGGCACATCCTCAGGCAGCAAGGTGACAGCAGGAGTGGGATGGTTATTTAAAAATATGTACATTACATCCAACTTCGTATGAAGTTTGCCTGTTTGTTTTCTAAATATGTTTCTCTGTAGCAAGTAATTGCAGCTTGCATCATTCTGTCTACTCTGCTATCTCTCTCTCTTCATGTTGGGATCCATTTCCTCAAAGAACGAAATGCTTTAACAAAACATTTACTCAAATAACGAATTGCTGTTTACAGTGAAAAACTGGCAGAGACATCTCTGCCAATCCAACAATGATCAGATTGAAATCAAAATTCACAAATTTTAATATAGATCTTAACTATTAAATTTCATCCAGCTAGAGCAGATTATTAATATCATTTCAAACCTTCTGTAGCAAAATTTTCTAATAAAAGTGATCTGGTTGTAACTAAAATTGAACCACACAGACTTCTCATGCGTTTAACAAATTCAGACATTTGTATGTATTTGCAATATAAATTTTTGACATGTTCCTTTGTAGCCCTGAATACAGTTGAACTAAAAGCTGGAATGGTTTGACAATTTTTTTGTAAAAGTTTCAAATACCAAATCTGAGTAAAAATTCATCACATACTACTACTACTACAAGGGATTTCAGAAAACTAAGGTAATATATTCTTTATCTTAATTAATGGTGAAAGAGAACGAGATAAAATACAATATTTTATCATATGAGTGGAGAAAGAGACCTGTTAATAATGTTAAAAAAGACTGCCACTGCAGTGTGGCGCTACTCTCACCTCCCAGCTCCAGTTGCATGATGTTGGCTACAATTCGGATGTGGTCCAAAACAGTTGGACGTGAAATTATTCATTTTTTGCAAGCAAAAGGGACTCCACCTAGTGACATTCTTCACCGTGAACTGGTTACTATGTATGATGAAAAAGTGATGTCAAAGAGCAGCTGTGTTTGGGGTACAATGAATTTAAAGTGAACTATGGTGACATTGAAGATTGACATTGGGTGGCCAGACCTTCATCGAGCAAGACATAAGACCAGTGAGTGCCACTATATTACATTGCGCAAGTGGTGAACTTGAGTAAGTCCACTATTTACGAAATTGTTCACCATGCCCTTGGCTTTCAAAAGGTGTGCTCCTACTGGGTGCACCGACAATTGTCAGAGGTGCACAAGGCAACACACACGGGGACATGTCTGAAGAATCTGTCGTGATACAGCAACCAAGACGAAGATTTTCTTGCTCACCTAATCACAGGAGAAGAAATGTGGGTTCATCACTTTACCCCAGAAAGCAAACAAGACTCCCTAACCTGGAAGCGTCCACAATCTCCTGTGCACAAATAATTCAAACCTGCCAACTATACGAGAAGTCATGGCCACAGCGTTCTGGGATTGCCAAGGAGTTCTGTTGGTGACTTCTTACTGAAGGAAGGAACAATCAAAGGAAAGCTTTACTGTGCAACGTTGTATAACCGAAAGCCAACATTCAATGCAAGTGAGCAGGACTCCTGACAAGCAGAATGATTTTGGTACACGACATCCCTACTCCACACACCACTTGTGAGTGGTTGCGCTGTAATCATTGGGAAACTCTGCCACATCTTCCATTTGTTCAGCCTTCTCAAGAAACAACTTTCCAGAAGTCATTTCATTATGAATAAGGAAGTTCAGATGGTGTGATGTTCGTTACTGGGTGTAGGCATGGATTTCTTTGGTACTAATATTGATAAACTGATCTACTGTTGGGACAAGTGCATTAATAAATCTGTGGAGAAGCAGTGTTCACTAATTTCTTGATGTGTAATTTGAACTTGCTATTATTAAACATCCTAGAGAAAAAAAAACATGTTACCTTACTTTGTGGTGACTCCTTGTATTACTAGTAATAATAATGGAGCCTCCATAGTTCAGTAGACATAAAACATTTAGCAGACAAGGAAGCCAAATGCTATCACACCACCCATTTAGTTGAGAAGACAGGAGGATAAGGGGAGAATAATAATTATTATTATTCAAGATAGGTGTCTTTAATAAGAAACTATGGAATGAGGCAACCATGCCGCATACTTTTGCCAGTGAACAAACCATCCAGATTGAATATTATTAATATGTTACACCACAATTTGAAAATGCTATTCTGATGTAAAGGGTAAAAAAGATAAAATGACAAACATGCATCGATGATAAAACTTTGTGAATTTTGGAAACACTTGTAAGGTATTACAAAACAAAATGACTGCTGTTTTCAACAATTGATTATTTTTCATATTAGTTTTCTATGGTAAAAGATTGACATTTGTACTGTATATGTATCTTTGTAGTTTTATGGTTTATAGCATGTTTCCATTTTTAAATAGCTGACTGTTTTCTCAACTTTCCTTTCTTTTTATCACTCTTATTATAATTTATTTATATTAACTCAGTTAACTAAATCTACATTGTACTCTAAGGAATACTTCTGCAAATCATCAGGTTAGTTTTTCCCAATCACTAAAAAACAAACAAAAAGTATTGTGCAAATTGCCAGACTCATTGATAACTTGATTAAAAATGAATCTATCCCCCCCCCCCCAAAAAAAAAAAATCTTACTGCATTCTTTCCAAAGAACAGATTATCAACTGAATTTACTATTCATAGCACTGCAGCTATGGTTCTGATGAAGACTTTTTCATTTGTTCTAAGTACAGTAAAACCCCGAAGTTACGTGGTAGGTGGGACCAACAAAAAGTGCGTAAGTTGAATTCGCATAACTCGGGATATAATTTTGCATGTAATTTATATATACAAACATACAATTGGGACCAAAGGTTTACAAAAACGCCTATATTTTTTAAGAAATATAATCATAATTATAGTTTTTCGTACATAAAAAAAAAGAAAGTTATTTCGATGTCGATGGTTTCATAAAATCTAATAAATTCGTCTGACGAATAATGTCGTTTTCTTGTCATGCAAAATTTCTCCAAGCAAGCTAATGATTTTTTTTTATTCCTTGCCTTGTGGCTACAATTTGTTCATCATTAGAATCTATGTCCTCCAAAATCTGTAAACCTTTCTTTTATGATTGTTCTTACTGTGGATTCCTGCAGATCGAACTTCTTTGCTAGCTCACAAATTTTCATTCCGCCTTCAAAATCCTTAATAATGTTGAGTTTTGTTTCCAAAGCCAATGTTTTTCTTTTCTTGCTAGCAATAGAAAAATCGGACTTGCTACTTTTGGATGACATTATTTTTTATGTGATAAAATTTTTATCAAGAACATAACATTAAACAATTGTAAGGTTTGTAGACTATAAAAATCGTGCATGAATGGAGACCGCACGAAACATGTCAGTGCTTGTTCACAGCATGTGCGACACTGGCGAAAGCGGTCAGCACCTGAAAGATACGACAAGTGAGGCGTGAAGCGGGACGGGAATACATACATATAAGAAACCACGTAACTCCGGATTCACGTAAGTCAGGGTTGACTGTATTTCATTGCCATATTTTATTATAACTTTCATCTCAACAATGAAAAAAAAAATGAAAGACCGATGTATCTCTTAGTGGGAAATCATAAAACAGTAACAGAAAAGTATAATGACATTTCTGTAGGCACTGAGGGAAGAAGAAAATTATTTAAAGGAAAAAAAAAAATCAGCTAACGCCATTTTATTCCCATATATACAGGGAGTAAGCAAGGCTGTTTTTAGCCCTATCTAACTTTATGGAGACTGAGTGGGCAGTTCAATCTCCACTGGTACGCAATCATAGATAGCTGGCCCGCTGTGCGCAGTGAAGAGAGACAGCTCTACATGTGCCGCCATCTCGTGGTCCCTAGCACTCGTATTTGATGTCTGAAAATAATGTGGGTTCTACGGTCAATTTTCTTGAGTTTACAGGACGAAAAACCGAGTTTCCGGGAGAAAAAACCCGCTTGCCTGTGGCAGAGATCAACTAACTCGGGAACCAGTCGAAAAAAGGCTTAGAAAAATTTCCTCTATTCGCCGACTAGACTCAAAACCAAGTCTTCCTTCGTGTGGCCAAGCAACGTGGTGTGCAAACGCCACATCCACTAGGCTACACAGGCTCATTTAAAAAAAAAAAAAAATTCTATTAACATGAAATTAATGCTTTCAACATTAATTTACAAATTGAAAAAGAACATGAAATTAATACTTTCAACATTAATTTACAAACTGAAAAAGAATGAAATTCATAATTTCATTCCATAAAATATAGCAAGTGCAAATTACTGAAGGCATTAATTCAGATATAAACTGTACACTGCATATGGTTCTCTTGTTAATAAAGCAGTTGCATTTGTAGATCCGATGAAGTGCATGAGCAGAGTGTGTCGCAACCAGCATTTTTTTAATGAAATAGTGTAGAAAATATCAGTGTGGCTCTCACAGATTTCTAGTTTTAAGACACTTAGATTTGAAAAATGTGTACAAAATCAAATCAAACTAAACATAAGACACAAATGGACGTAATCCCCCTCACAAAAAATTAAAATATTTCTTGGTTTCTGTTTTTGTAGTATTTTACATTTTGTTACATTTTTGTTTTTATTTTTATATGTAGGGACACATAGTTTTGCGAAACTTTCGTCGCAATTTCACACACAGACGAGCGAGGGTGTGTGTGTGCATGCTGTGTAGCAATGCAAATTTTTTTCTTATTGAGATTCAAGGGAAAAAAAACAGTTTGAAAATTAAATTAGAATGGGTGGGACTAAATAGTAGATTAGTGCACTGGACTGGAGATTTGCAGTCTGATAGGTATCAGTGAGTGAGTTGTCTATGGAGGAGCGATATCCCAGAAGAGAAAAGTTACTAGTTCTGTATCCGAAGGGTCTGTTTTGGGTACGCTGCTGTTCATTTTTTATGTCAATGGTACTAGTAGAGGTCTGAATGGTGATATGCAGTTGTTTGCAGATGATGCAAAGTTTGGGAGAGCTATCAGGAATAGAGCAGATGGCATGACTGACTAAGGTGGGTTCTGGTGTCGCTGGAATGTTGAGTATGAAGACAGATTGAGAAAATGGAAATTGCAGAAACTGGTGGATAGGAGGATGAGAAGAGAGGTTATTACCAGATTGATGTGGGGAGGTTCTGCATAGAATGAGTGAAGATAGGGAGAGAACAAGAAGTCATTCCTGGAAACTATATAAGGAGAGTGTGAGCAAGGAGGAGTAGATTTTTTGCATGAAGAGTGGTGAGTGATTGGAATGCAATGCCCGAGAGCATGGAGAGATAGTGAACATATAAAGCATAGCATGATAAACTGTATGTGTGTAATGGGGGGGGGGGGGGGGGGCCATGATAAGTTTGAGTGCATGAAGGTTCAATAATAATAATACTGCTATAGAGTATATACCAGCTGTGTTTTGGGGGATGCCATCTGTGTAGTTTGCTAAGGTTTTTGTCAGAATATAATAATAAAATATACAGTAATTCAGATTTTAAAAAAATTGGAAAAACTCGGAAAAAAAAATTATTTATGAAAATCTTGTTTCACTTATTTACTCCTTCACTCAAGAACTGGAGTACCGTGTGCCTTTATCCTCTGAATGTCTTTGAAAGCAAGTAATTATAGCTGACAAAGGGAGGATAAAGCTAAGAATAATTATGAGTGTATATATGTATATATATATATATATATATGTCTCGGGGGACCTTTAACCCCTAGGGAGCGCATTCAATGGGTGGGGGATAGGGGAGCCCCGAATATACTGAATAAGGACTCATAAGACCAACAGGGCCATAATTGGCAATCATCTTGATTGTAAGGGAAGTGGCACTCCCATGGACCTCTAGTTGGATCTATCCTCTTCTTCTTCTTCTACTTTGAGGAAGATCCACTCACTTTAATCTTTCCTATAAGGCCTAATCAGCCAACTCTTCTTATTTTATGACCTTATGCTATTAGAGTACTCGAGGGCCATGGGGTCTTTCCATTTCTGGCCTTACAACTATGTCCCCTCTATAAACCTTTACTATAATTCTACTCTATTCTCCTATAATCTACTCTTTCTCCTTCAATATACCCTATTTCTCCTATGGGTTTAAATTTGGAAGAAGGCTAGTTCAGAATCCTTAAGGTAGCAGCTCTACCACTGAACTATTCCATCGTCAGGCTAGTCACCTGACATGGAGAACATAATTCTACTTTTAAGCTGACAGATATAGGTAATCAAACTGAATCTATGGAAAATGATCCTGGAATGGAAAAGGTAAAACGAAAATGGAAACAACAAAATATAATACATATAGCAAACTGGAATGTACGAGGAATAGCATATAAAGAAATAGAATTAGACCAAATATTAAATGAAAGCAATTTTAAAATAGCACTAATCACTGAAACAAAAAAGAAATCAAAAGGAACCGTGAGAACAGAAAATTTTAATGTGATATACAGTGGAGTTGACAGAGACCAAAGAGCACAAGCAGGAGTCATGATTTGGATTTATAACTCCCTTTCAAAACAGTTAAAACATTATAAATTATGGAATGAAAGAAAAATAGAAGCTAGAATAAAAATAGATAGAGGTTATTTAACAATAATTGGTTTATATGCCCCAGAAGAAGGAAGAGAACAGGATAATACTGATTTTTATAATCAGCTACAAAACATATATAATAAAATAAATAAAAATGATTACATAATTTTAGCAGGAGACTTAAATGCAAGAATTGGAAACACGAAAATTAATAATAATATAGGAATATATGGAGAACACACTCTAAACAGGAATGGCAAAAAATTGATATCAAAGTTTTCGTTAGATGTTAGAGTTCACATATGAAATAATGAATATGAATAGGATACGAAATAAGCAGTGCCCACTTCCTCGTTAAAATAAAATTAAGATTACCACCTAAATGGCTACAAATAACAAGAACAGAAAGAAAATTTAAAACATTTGTCTATAAAACTAGATTATTGAATGACACAAATATACAATGGCTATATGAACAAAGAATTAACCAATATTTAGATAAAATAAAACAAAATGAAGAAATAGAAATAGAATGGCTTAATATAAAAACGATACTAAATGCAGCAGCAAATGAAAGCTTAGGAAAGACCAAAAAATTCAATGAAAGGAAAAAACTGAAGTTATGGGATGATACAACCAAAGAAATAATCAAAATGAAAAAAAGAAGCCTATCATAAATGGTTAAGCAGTAAAAGATTAGAAGATGAAATAGAATATAAAAGAACAAGAGCCATAGCTAAAAGAGAAGTCAGAAAAAGACATAGGGAATCACGGAACAAATTTGTTTCTAATTTAGAACATGATTTATATAAAATAAGACCTAATGTATATAAGATTTTGAAACACCTAAATGCAGATACTAAAGAAAACATAAAATTAAACACCGAATTGAAATTAGAAGAATTTCTAAATTTTTACACAGAATTGTGGACAGATAAATATTTTAAAAAAGACAACTGGCAAACAATTAATGAAAATGAAAAGAAATAACTGAAGAAGAATTAGAAATCAGCCTGAAAGAAACAAGAAATGGAAAAGCACCTGGAGAAGATAAGCTAGGTTCAGAACTGTATAAATATGCAGGATCAAGATTCAAAGAAAGGCTCCTATTATTTTTAAATAAAATTTACACAACTGGTAACCCCCCCTAATAGAATGAAAAAAGCAATTGTGATTCCTATCTTTAAAAAAGGTAATAGAGATGACCCTAAAAACTATCAAAGTATAAGCATACTAAATTCCTGTTACAAAATATACAGCAGAATTTTAAATAGCAAACTAATGAAATATTCCGAAAACTTTATTTTAGAAGTACAGAATGGGTTTAGAAAAGGATGATCATGTACAGACATAGCCTTTTGTTAAAATTAATAATAGAGAAAATAAGAGAATACAATTTAGAAACACATATTGCATTTATTGACTTTGAAAAAGCATTTGACTAAGTTAAAAGAAGCATTTTATTTAACATATTAAATGAAAGACAAATACCAAATAATATCCTAAAAGCTATCATAAGTATATATGAAAATAATCAAATACAAATACGATTAAATCATGAGCTATCATATATGAGAGAGATAAACCAAGGGGTCCGACAGGGATGTCCCCTCTCAGCAACTCTTTTTAATATTTACCTAAATGAAATAATAATAAAATGGAATAAAAATTTCCATCATGGTATTAAACTTTCTCCTATTGTGAACACCCTCCTTTTTTGCTGACGACCAAATAATAATTACAAATTCTGAAAATAACTTACAGAAAACTATTTTAGATCTAAATAAGATAGCCAAAGATTATGGTATGATAATATCAACAGAAAAATCAAAAACTATGGCCTTTAAAGGACAAGATCCAGCAAGAACTAAGATAGTAATAGATAACAAGATCTTAGAACAGGTGAATTCATTTAACTACCTAGGATGTATGATGACATATGAAAATGAAAAAGATATAAACATAAAAATCCAAAATATTTAAAAATAACAGGTGTAATTAACTCTATATTTAAACCAAACCTAGTTCAAAAACAAACCAAACTAACAGTATACAATACATTAGCCCTACCAGTCTTATTGTATGGAAGTGAAATCTGAACAATAAAACAAAAAGACAAACAAAGATTAATAACAACAGAAATGAAGTTTATGAGAAAAACTGCAAAGTATACTCTATTTGATCACAAAAGAAATGAAGAAATTATGAAAGAATTAAATCAAGAATCAGTAATAGAAAAAATTAAAAAATATAAACATAAATGGATGGAACATGTTCAAAGAATGAAAATAGAAAGATTACCAAAACAAGCCTTAAAGTACAAGCCATTAGGAAAAAGTAAACCAGGAAGCCCTCTTAAGCGATGACTTCTAAGGCCGGAACAGGCCACGCTAGGCCTAAATCCTTATATATTCTTGATATATATGGGTGTATTTTGGGGGTTGAGATAGATTTGTTTAAAAAATTTAAAAGGTTCTCTCGGAAAGTCATAAAATAAGAATAATATGTAAAGAAATAGAAAAACTTGAAAAAAATTCTTAGATTTTTGAATTATGTTCATTTATTATTATATTTACAAAGCCTGTGTAGCTCAGTGGATGTGGCGTTTGCACACCATGGCGCTTGGCCGCACGAAGGAAGACTTGGTTTCGAGTCTAGTCGGCGACTAGAGGAAATTTTTCTAAGCCTTTTTTAGACCGGTTCCCGAGTGAGTCGATCTCTGGCACGGGCAAGCAGGTTTTTCCTCCTGGAAACTCAAGTTTTTCGTTCTGTAAACTCAAGAAAATTGACCGTAGAACCCACATTATTTCAGACATTAAATATATTGTGTTAGGGTTAAACAACCACAAGATGGCAGCACATATGAGCCGTCTCTCTTCACTGTGTACCGCTTAATCAGTGATAGCCTTGGGCCATCTATCTCTGATTGGTTCCAGTGGAGATTGAACTGCCCACTCAATCTCCAAAAGTTAGATAGGGCTAAATGGCCTCGCCTACTCCCGTATACGGGAATAAAAAGGCGTTAGCTGATTTTTTTTTTTTTTAATTATTATATTTAAATCAGCAGCGCTTGGAAGATAACATTCAAACTTCTCAAGGTTTCCAACGACTGGAAAACACTGCACTAAGGGAAAATGGGATCGGGTTTAGTTGTTTTGAATTATAACAAGCAACTGGCCTTAATTAACTGCATATTTTTCTATCTGCTTTTCTTGTCTTCCAGCAAAGAAAAACCCAGGTTTCAGGGATGAAAACTCTTCCATCCAGTATAAGACAGGCTAACTAACTTTCAGATGAAAAGTCCTGATAAAAGCTCTTGACAGCCTAGATAAAAGTAAGATCCTGAATTTCTGAGCAGTTTCTTTCAATGAGGTGTAGAATTTTTCTTTTCTCAGTTTCTGCAGTTTTCTAGAAAACAGGTTTAAAATGGAGAAGTGTTTTTTTTTTAATGCATATTATAGCAAATAAACAAAAGGAATGCTTTATCATATGTACATTTGTTTTTGTTTTCTATGTCCTAGATGAGATTTTTCTTCCAGTTAATATTTCTGTTTTGGAGTTTTCCAGTTGACAATGTGTTTTTATATCAACCAGAAGTTCAAAGGTTTCACACAAATGTCTTTCCATAAGTAAATATCTGCCACATAAATACGCTTCGACCAAACTGACTTTTTGTAACTCATACTTTCCTCGTCAACAATAAAAATTGGATAGCAATTCACACACTTCACTTAAATGGTGTTTAAGTATTTATGTATATAAATGAGGGAAAGGAAAGTGAAGCATTTGTTGCTAATAACTAAAATAACACAATGTATAACGTAATGGAAGAAAAATCACGAATTTAGAGATAAAACATTTTAAAAACTACCTAAAAACTTGTAGCCACTTCTGAATAATATCAATTAGGTGCTGATATATGGTAGTCAACGATAACATAAAATTTTACCAAAAAAAAAAAAAAAGGTTGCTTTTTGTGAAACTGACCCAGATTTACTTCCTCTTATAGTGTATACTTTTAAATGCAAGCACCATAAATTTTGGCAAATATGATTAGTAGCTGCAAAATACAAGCCTTCAATTGCTTCTGATACATTTGAATTGGTGGCAATTTATGCAATTTTTCTATAAGCTGTGCTATATTCATTCAAGTTCACCAATGTCAAATTCAGACTTCTAGAAGAAAACATTGTCCTTTCCATCAAACATTGATACTTTAAAAATATTAATACTGGAATCGTTTTACTTGTTGGAATGTGTATTTCTAACACAGTTAATTGCCACGTTGGATTTACTCTACCACCACTACCTTCTGTGGTTCTCCTCATATAAACAATGTATATATATTGTAAACACCCATACAGTGGTACCTCACCTTACGAACTTAATTCGTTCCTGACCACAGTCCATGTCTTGAAACCCAATTTTCAATTATATCTTATGGGAAATATCAATTAATCCATTCCGAGATTCAAAAATTAAAAAAAAAAACTATTCTCAACTAAATGAAAAAATGCAAAGAAATGGAGGAGTGAGAAGAATCATTTTTACACTATGGGGTGCTTAAGGGTCAAAGCTGTATAACTGAGAGGAGACCTCCACATAGCCTTTAAAGGAATGCGGAGAACCGACAAGGGCTTCTGACCTAATGTTCAATCCTCACTTTCTCGTGGTGCACCCTGTTGGGTATCTACTTTGATACTGAACGAACGAGGATGGGCTGGCAATTTGGGATTTAGCCGACCAAATTGTATTCTTATTGGTTAAACCAAAATAAAAAAATGATGGTACAACATGACAAAATTTCATGCCGGCTGGGGCGTCGCCCGGTTAAACAAGGCCCCCGTTGTTTTCGCCAGGGAACCAGGGCAAACAGCGAAAAGTCAGCAACTGGAACAAATCTGAAAACAAACCCCAACTCAACATCACCAGAGTTAAAGATCGGTACTATCAACGTAAGAAGCCTGAATGGCAAAGAAATGGAGCTAGCTGAGGAATTAGATAAGTACCAGATCGACATAATAGGGGTGACTGAAACAAAAAAGACCAAAACTGGTGAGATCTTTCTGAGCAATAAATACAAAATGTTATATTCAGGCAATGACAATCAAGGAAAAGAAGGAGTAGCCATAGTATTCAACACAAAATACGAGGCTAATCTTCTTGAATGGCAGTCAGTCTCAAGTAGAGTAATGTGGGCAAATATGAGAATGGGGAACTGGACAATGAGACTTATTTGTGCCTATGGTCCTACAGAAGGTTCTACTAAGGTAGAAGTGGAGGAATTTTTTGAGGCTTTAGAAAAAGCAACTGACACAATGAAAAAGGAAAAGTTGGTCCTTGTTGGGGATCTAAATAGTAGAGTAGGAAATGATTGTGAGACATACAAAAATATTTTGGGAAAATATGGAGAAAAGAGCAAAGCTAATAATAATGGCAAATATCTGTTGGATTTCTGCTCAGGACATGGACTGGTTATTACTAACACCATGTTCCAACATAAAAATGTGCACAAATTCACATGGAGAGAAGAGGCTAGGAATAAGAAAAGTCTCATCGACTATGTTATTGTTGATAGTGATGTTTTCTCCCTGGTGCAGGACACCAGAGTGTACAGAGGATTTGAAATTGGAAGTGATCACTATTTAGTCTTGAGCAGGATAAAATTGAATTTCATATTGAAAAGAATAACATGTAAGAAAGTTTTAAAGCGAATAAAAGTTGAGCAGCTCTCAGATGTGAACTGTAGACTAAAATACAGAAATATTATTGACAAGAAAATGAAAGAGTTTGAGAACAGGAATCAAACCTTGGAGATTCATTGGCAAACTCTGAAGGAAACGTTGATTGATTCTGCCAGAGAGGCATGTGGTGAGGTTGTGTGCAAGGATAAAAAAATCAGAACTCCCTGGTGGACACAGGAAGTTAAAGAGGAAGTGAAGGAAAAGAAGAAAGCATATCAAAAGTTCCTGGCAAATAAGTCAGCTTTTACTCTTACAGAATACAGAGACAAATAAGAAAGCTAAACAGTGTGTAAAACTAGCTAAACAAAAGTCGTGGGAGGACTTTGGCAAGAATATAGAAAATAAATATCAAGAAGGTGGCAAAATATTCTGGAGGTTGTTGAAGAAGCTTAGGAATGGAGGAAAGAGTGCTGTAAAAGGAATTAGAGATGATAAAGGTGAAATGAAAACAGGAGAAAAAGATATCCTTGAAGTATGGAGTAATTACTTTGAAAAACTGCTAAATGAAACAAGCAGTGATGACAGCACAGTGATAAAAAAACACTGACCAGGCATGCAGTCAGGAATACATATCCATACTTGAAGTAGAAAAAGCCATCAAAGGCTTGAAATGTGGAAAGGCAGCAGGAGTAGATGATATTCGACCAGAAATGCTGAAGTATGGTGGTGTAAGAGTCTTACAGTGGCTGCACTGCATAGTTCAGAAAGCCTGGACAGAGGGACGAATTCCCGATGATTGGAGTAGAGCTCTCATAGTACCCATATATAAAAAGGGAAATAAAACTGAATGTGAGAATTACAGGGGTATTTCCCTCCTGAGTGTTCCTGGCAAGATCTATGCAAGTATACTTGAGAAACGGTTGAGAAGAATTGTGGAAGAAAAGCTTGGTGAAGAACAAGCTGGATTCAGGCCAAATAGAGGCTGTCAGGATCAGATCTTCACTTTACGACAAATAGTCGAGAAAGCATGGGAATATAACAAAGATCTGTATTTAAGTTTTGTCGATTTGGAAAAGGCATATGACAAGATGCCAAGAGAGAAGCTATTCAATATGCTGCAGTTATATGGTGTCAATGGGGCATTATATCAAGCAATACTTAGTCTTTATTTGAGTTGTGAGTCAGCAGTTAGAATTGAAGGAAGTACAGGAAGATGGTTTAATGTTAAATCTGGTGTGAGACAAGGATGTACATTATCCCCTCTGTTATTCATTATCTATATGGATCACATTATGAAGGAATGTGGTATTAAACCTGATATCAAAATTGGAGATGTTAATGTCAGCTCTTTGCTTTATGCGGATGATGTTATACTTCTAAATAAATCCGCTACAAGTCTGCAAGATTCTCTGACTAAATTGAATAGCTGTTGTAATAGATATGGTATGAAGGTCAGCAATAAAAAGACAAAGACAATGAAAATAGGCAGAATCATTGAAAATGTCAACTGTGTTGTGAATGGAGAACCTGTGGAACAAGTAAAACATTTCAGCTACTTAGGCACGTTTTTTACTGAAGATGGTAAATTAAATATAGAAATAGACAACAGAATCAGCAAAGCTGGTATGGTGGGAAGTCAATTGAATAAATTCATATGGAATAAGAGAGAAATTAGTTGGAACACTAAATTAGCTGTTTACAAGACAGTGTTCAAACCAGTTTTAACTTATGGATCTGAGAACTGGGTCAGAAGTGAAACACTTGACCAAAGACTAGAGACCGCAGTCATGAGAGTCCTGAGAAAGATTAGAGGCGTGAACAGATGGAATCAATGGCAATATCATATTAAAAATGAGGATATTAGGAAAGAACTTGACATTGTCAGCATCCAGGAATGTGTTAGCAGAGCTAATCTCAGATGGTATGGTCACTTAAATAGAATGGGAGAGGAAAGATTTGCAAAACAAGTGTTCTCTGCCAGGTTGGCAGGAAAACGACCCAGAGGAAGACCAAGATATAGGTGGATTGATATAGTACAAAGTGCCTTAGACGATAGAAATATAAGATCTGATAATGTTGAAGTCTTGACAAGTAACAGACTGATTTGGAGGAAAATTGTAGATAGGAAGTTAGTAATGATGTAATTTTTTCATGTAGTACTGTCATATCCTGTACACCCCTTGAGGGTACATGGCAGGAATTTGATGATGATGATGATTGGTTTCACATGATTAGTATGAAAATCATCTTCCATTAAATTGTAAAAAAAAATCAATTTTCTTGTGGCTGGTTTTGTAGTTTAGGAGTTTTCGATTTGTTGTCATCAGTTACTTCTTTTTGTCTTTTAGGTGAGGAAGGTTGAAAAAACCTATCCAACGTTGACTGAATATGTCATTTCCTTAACGCCCTTCTAAAGTGATTAATGACATTGTCCTTGAAGATACTCGTGGCTCTAGAAACAACACCTTGATTTGGATGCCACTTGTTAATCAATTCTTGCAATTCGCCCTAGTGCTGCAAGATTCTTTTTTACGTCACTTGTTGGAATTTCTCCTTTTTTTGTTGCCATCTTCTCCATCCTCTGAAGACATTTGCTTTTCCTCCTCTCTTCTCAACTCCTGTAGCTCTTCAGTGGTCAGTTCAACATTGTGCTCCTCTACGTCTGCTTCAACTTCCAAATGCATGGTGTTGCCCAGGGAGACAACTGTATCTACAATGTCAATTTTGCTTTCAGGTCCTTCTAATGCAGTTCCTCGGACACAGTCAGGGAATAACTTTTTCCAGACTGATTTTAGAGTTCTCACAGAAACATCTTCCCATGCCTAACTAATAAGACGCAAACAATGAAGAATACTGAAGTGATTCTTCCAGAATTCCCTGAGGATTAATTCTGTGTTGGTGATAACTTCGAAACATCTTTGGAAAAGAGATTTGGCATAAAGCTTTTTGAAGTTGGAAATAACATATTGATCCATTGGTTGCAGGAGGGGTGTGGAGGCAAGAACTTAATTTTGATGAAATTAAACTCTTCAACCAAATCTTCCAACTGTGGTGGATGTGCTGGAGAATTGTCCATTATATGAAGAACATTCTCAGGCAGACCCTTTTCTTGTAGATACCGTTTCACTATGGGAGCAAAGACCTCTGTCATCCACTCAAGAAGAATTGCCTGGTTAGCCAGGCTCTGCTGTTACCTCTCCACATAACACTGAGTTTGTACCTGTTAACTTTCTGCTTTTTAAAGACTCTAGGATTTTCAGAGTGGTAAACCAACAGAGGTTTTATCTTCAGGTCACACTAACATTTGCACAAAAAAAGCAAAGTTAGTCTTTCTTTGGCTTGTGTCCTGGCAATGCCATTTCCTCCTTAGTGATGAACGTTCTCTTAGGCATTTTCTTCCAGAAAAGCCCAATTTCATCGCAGTTGAAAACTTGTTCTGGTCTGTAACCTTCTGACTCCATCAGTTTCAGAAATTCTTTCATGAACCTTTCAGCGGCTTCTTTGTCAGCACTAGCACCTTCTCCATGTATAACAAAACTATGGATACCAGTTCTATTCTTGAATTTCTCAAACCATCCTTTGCTAGCTCTAAACTCTTCACCAATGTCTTTGCTACTGTTAGTGGATGGCAAGTTCTGCAAAAGATCTTTGGAAATAGTTTGAGCTTGTAAACAGATCATGTTCTGAGATACACTGTCTCCTTTCAGTTGCATGTCATTAATCCAGATGAGTGGTAACGTTTCCATTTCTTACATAACTTAATTTCTTCGAGATGACACGATAGATAATCCATTAGCCACATCCAGTTCCTTATAAAAATCTGCTTTCTTCACAACTGTAGCTATGGTGGATTTGGACAAGTCATACTCCTTGCACAGATCACTCTGCCCGACTCCTTTCTCATATTTTTCCATAATCTCTTTCTTAATTTCTACTGCGATTTTCTTCTTCTCTTCTTTCTTAGTTTTCTTTGGCCCCATGTTGAAAATAATACACTGATCAGTGAAATGGCGCTTGTCTGGTAGATTATTCAGAAAATACACATGAAGCTACAATAATACACGTCACTTACAAAAAGAAATACATACAGTACACATAATAAATACAAACCTAAAAAAAGCTTTACGAAGTGTATTGTTTGTTTACACAAATACTGAAATAGACACAGAAAAAAGCAAATACGTGCGGCGTTCGTTGTATTTCAGATAAATACGACATAGTAACAACAATCATTACACTAGAGATGGTTCAGCATGCACTCACCTAAACATGCATAAAAAAAAAGTTTAAAAAAAGTATAATGTAAAATAGGCTTTAGTTCATTTCAAAAGAAAAGCATCATGATTCGTATCCAGAGGTCTCAAAGTAAGATATGAAAAAAGTTCGTATGTCGAGCGGTTCATAAGTCAGGGTACCACTGTATTTCTAATTCATTCCTGAACTACAACCGTCCTTGAAAGAAAAAAGTGCACTGTCTTTTGCTTTTATAGACCATCAAATAGGGAATAAAATGTTCATTCCATTGCCAGTAGCCGTAGTGTTATACTGTGGTGTTTATACTGTTTGCATGCAATATCATAACACTACACGTGCCATTATGATCAACTTGAAAGTTGTTTTATTAAATACTCCCAGTTATATAAATAAATGGGGTGCTTAAGGGTCAAAGCTGTATAACTGAGAGGAGACCTCCACATAGCCTTTAAAGGAATGTGGAGAACCGACCAGGGCCTCTGACCTAATGTTCAATCCTCACCTTCTCGTGGTGCACCCTGATGGGTATCTACTTTGATACTGAACGAACGAGGATGGGCTGGCAATTTGGGATTTAGCCGACCAAATTGTATTCTTATTCGTTAAACCAAAATAAAAAATGATGCTACAACATGACAAAATTTCATGCCGGTTGGGGCGTCGCCTGGTTAAACAAGGCCCCCGTTGTTTTCGCCAGGGAACCAGGGCAAACAGCGAAAAGTCAGCAACTGGAACAAATCTGAAAACAAACCCCAACTCAACATCACCAGAGTTAAAGATCGGTACTATCAACGTAAGAAGCCTGAATGGCAAAGAAATGGAGCTAGCTGAGGAATTAGATAAGTACCAGATCGACATAATAGGGGTGACTGAAACAAAAAAGACCAAAACTGGTGAGATCTTTCTGAGCAATAAATACAAAATGTTATATTCAGGCAATGACAATCAAGGAAAAGAAGGAGTAGCCATAGTATTCAACACAAAATACGAGGCTAATCTTCTTGAATGGCAGTCAGTCTCAAGTAGAGTAATGTGGGCAAATATGAGAATGGGGAACTGGACAATGAGACTTATTTGTGCCTATGGTCCCACAGAAGGTTCTACTAAGGTAGAAGTGAAGGAATTTTTTGAGGCTTTAGAAAAAGCAACTGACACAATGAAAAAGGAAAAGTTGGTCCTTGTTGGGGATCTAAATAGCAGAGTAGGAAATGATTGTGAGACATACAAAAATATTTTGGGAAAATTTGCAGAAAAGAGCAAAGCTAATAATAATGGCAAATATCTGTTGGATTTCTGCTCAGGACATGGACTGGTTATTACTAACACCATGTTCCAACATAAAATTGTGCACAAATTCACAGGGAGAGAAGAGGCTAGGAATAAGAAAAGTCTCATCGACTATGTTATTGTTGATAGTGATGTTTTCTCCCTGGTGCAGGACACCAGAGTGTACAGAGGATTTGAAATTGGAAGTGATCACTATTTAGTCTTGAGCAGGATAAAATTGAATTTCATATTGAAAAGAATAACATGTAAGAAAGTTTTAAAGCGAATAAAAGTTGAGAAGCTCTCAGATGTGAACTGTAGACTAAAATACACAAAGATTATTGAAGAAAAAATGAAAGAGTTCGAGAACAGGAATCAAACCTTGGAGATTCAGTGGCAAACGCTGAAGAAAACATTTGATTCTGCCAGAGAGGCATGTGGTGAGGTTGTCTGCAAGGATAAAAAAATCAGAACTCCCTGGTGGACACAGGAAGTTAAAGAGGCAGTGAAGGAAAAGAAGAAAGCATATCAAAAGTTCCTGGCAAATAAGTCAGCTTTTACTCTTACAGAATACAGAGACAAATGTAAGAAAGCTAAACAGTGTGTAAAACTAGCTAAACAAAAGTCATGGGAGGACTTTGGCAAGAACATAGAAAATAAATATCAAGAAGGTGGTAAGATATTCTGGAGGTTTTTGAAGAAGCTTAGGAATGGAGGAAAGAGTGCTGTAAAAGGAGTTAGAGATGATAAAGGTGACATGAAAACAGGAGAAAAAGATATCCTTGAAGTATGGAGTAATTACTTTGAAAAACTGCTAAATGAAACAATCAGTGATGACAGCACAGTCATAAAAAACACTGCCCAGGCATGCAGTCAGGAATACATATCCATACTTGAAGTAGAAAAAGCCATCAAAGGCTTGAAATGTAGAAAGGCAGCAGGAGTAGATGATATTCGACCAGAAATGCTGAAGTATGGTGGTATAAGAGTCTTCCAGTGGCTGCACTTCATAGTTCAGAAAGCCTGGACAGAGGGACGAATTCCCGATGATTGGAATAGAGCTCTCATAGTACCCATATATAAAAAGGGAAATGAAACTGAATGTGAGAATTACAGAGGTATTTCCCTACTTAGTGTTCCTGACAAGATCTATGCAAGTATACTTGAGAAACGGTTGAGAAGAATTGTGGAAGAAAAGCTTGGTGAAGAACAAGCTGGATTCAGGCCAAATAGAGGCTGTCAGGATCAGATCTTCACTTTACGACAAATAGTCGAGAAAGCATGGGAATATAACAAAGATCTATATTTAAGTTTTGTCGATTTGGAAAAGGCATATGACAAGGTGCCAAGAGATAAGCTATTCAATACGCTGCAGTTATATGGTGTCAATGGGGCATTATATCAAGCAATACTTAGTCTTTATTTGAGTTGTAAGTCACCAGCTAGAATTGAAGTAAGTACAGGAAGATGGTTTAATGTTAAATCTGGTGTGAGACAAGGATGTACATTATCCCCTCTGTTATTCATTATCCATATGGATCACATTATGAAGGAATGTGGTATTAAACCTGATATCAAAATTGGAGATGTTAATGTCAGCTCTTTGCTTTATGCGGATGATGTTATACTTCTAAATAAATCCGCTACAAGTCTGCAAGATTCTCTGACTAAATTGAATAGCTGTTGTAATAGATATGGTATGAAGGTCAGCAATAAAAAGACATAGACAATGAAAATAGGCAGAATCATTGAAAATGTCAACTGTGTTGTGAATGGAGAACCTGTGGAACAAGTAAAACATTTCAGCTACTTAGGCACGATTTTTAGTGAAGATGGGAAATTAAATATAGAAATAGACAACAGAATCAGCAAAGCTGGTATGGTGGGAAGTCAATTGAATAAATTCATATGGAATAAGAAAGAAATTAGTCGGAACACTAAATTAGCTGTATACAAGACAGTGTTCAAACCAGTTTTAACTTTTGGATCTGAGAGCTGGGTCAGAAGTAAAACACTTGACCAAAGACTAGAGACCACAGATATGAGAGTCCTGAGAAAGATTAGAGGCGTGAACAGATGGCATCAATGGCAATATCATATTAAAAATGATATTGCCATTTTTAATATGACATTGTCAGCATCCAGGAATGCGTTAGCAGAGTTAATCTCAGGTGGTATGGTCATTTAAATAGAATGGGAGAGGAAAGATTAGCAAAACAAGTGTTCTATGCCAGGTTGGCAGGAAAAAGACCTTGAGGAAGAGCAAGATATAGGTGGATTGATATGGTACAAAGTGCCTTAGACGATAGAAATATAAGATCTGATAATGTTGGAGTCTTGACAAGTAACAGAGTGATTTGGAGGAAAATTGTAGATAGGAAGTTAGTAATGATGTAATTTTTTCATGTAGTACTGTCATATCCTATACACCCCTTGAGGGTACATGGCAGGAATTTGATGATTGATGATGATGATGATGGTTATATAAATTGAATATCCGAGTTTGAATCATTTATCTGCATTGCAGTTTTTTCTTGAAATTTTTTTTTTGTTCCTGATTAGGTTACTTTTAAGTCAAATTCATTTTTTTTTTCTGAGAATTTACATCACCTATGGTTTCAATCATAAGAAAATAGGTAACAAGAAGGTCAAATAAATGTCATCTTCAGCGAATACCAACTCATCAAAATTAGTGTTCCTTAAGACTCAGTTCTAGGACATTTTTTTTCTTAACATATCTATATAATCGACATCTGTGCAGTGGAATGGAAAGGGAACCAAATCAGATATGATGAAGATGTAGAAGAAGATGATGAAGTCCTGAAGTATCTTTCAGGACTGGGGCAACTCGTGGCATGACTTCACATCACTTGTCTTAGTATCCCATAATGAAAAGCACATCTCCTTGCAGACATGTATAATGCTATGCATTATGGGAAGGGTTACTACCCAGACCGGTTTATCCTGTAGTGAGGTCTCATCGGTGGAAGCCAGACTCGGAGGTGAGATACCAAGGTTGGAGATACCTATTTTCCTATATGAGTTGCCAAAAGGTGTCATACCTTATTATTAAAATATTCTGGATTAGAGATAGATAGTTGCTGAATTTTTTCACTTCATTATATTATAAATTAAGGATACCAAGAAATTATATACTTGGTTTAATCCATTATCCAAGTGTAAGCAAATAAAGTTTGCACCTGAAGTATCTTTCAGGACTGGGGCAACTAAGGCAAGTAATGAAGTCATACCACCTTTGCCACAAGTTGCCCCACTCCTGAAAGATACTTCAGTGCAAACTTTGTTTGCTTACACTTGGATAATGGATTAAACCAAGTATATAATTACTTGGTATGTTTAATTTATAATATAACCGAGTGAAAAACTTCCAACAGCTATCTATCTCTAATCCAGAGTAATTTAATAATAAGGTGTGACACCTTTTGGCAACTCATATAGGAAAATATAACTTCTGCATTACTTCAATCCTGGTATCTCACCTCTGGGTTTGGCTCCCACTGATGAGACCTTAATAAAGGTCGAAACCGGTCTGGGTAGTGAGCCTTTCCATAATGCATAGTATTATACATGTCCGTAAGGAGATGTGCTTTGCATTATGGGATACTACCACAAGTAATGTGAAGTCATACCACTTTTGCCACAAGTTGCCCCAATCCTGAAAGATACTTCAGGGGCAAGCTTTGTTTTCTTACACTTGGATAATGGATTAAACCAAGTATATACAATTTCTTGGTATCTTTAATTTATGTAGAAGGAGTTCTCATCAAGTGACATGCCAACTTCAAGGGTAACATGGAATCTGATTTATTAAGCCTGCATAATGGCACAGCAAAAATAAATTCAAAATCAACATTCAGAAAACTAAATTTATCCATTTGAACTGAAGGGTAGAGAAGCAATCCCATCAATTAAATATCATACCACTTCCTGCAGCTCTGGAAGGGACTGCAGTTGTGAAACTATTCAGAGGGTCTACAGCTATCAGTATCTGGGATTACACATTGATCAATCTAAAATGGAAAAATCCACATCCAAGCAAACTGAGGTATACAGTATACACTGTATAGAATGCATAGTATCTCATAAATTTTTTCAGAGTCTATATCATTAACTGGTATACTAAAGAACTCAGTATGGAATTTGTAGCTTAGGAGAGTATTCCAAAAGATCCTTGGCAAATTACACAATCTACACAACACAATATTAAAGAAAATCTAATTCCATTTTAATCACACTGCAGTTAAGAACCTAATTTAATCCTCCTCAATGTCAAGCATACATATCTTTATAGCATATTTAAATTCTTACAACATTAAATTAGCCTCAATGACCAACACTGTATCCTCAGGCAAGATGGTCTACTTTTACAGATACCTCAAGGCAAAAAAAAAATCCTACAGTGCAATTCACATTCACAGCAGCAATAATCTTTAACTCGCTTAACCGAGAGCTCAGAATATGAGAAATCAGGAGCAGCCATTAACAGAGAGAGAGATTAAGTCTATTTCTCAGATCCATACATGATGTTGAAAATTGCTTACTCTTATCTACATAAACACTTATGGAGTTCAGAGTAGCTTGCTAATAGTCCATTTAAATAAATATATACATATACACACCCATCTTTACCATTATTATACCATTACACGACTGTATAATGCAGTAATCATTCAATACAGAATTTTATAGTAAAAGTAAAATGCACATGTAAATAAATATACATAAATGAAAAATAAATGTATGTAAAATGTTAATAAATATAAATATAACAAAGAAAAAAAAAGAAACATTATTTCTAATGAGATATGGGATATGGAATGAGATTTTTTGATCAAGAATAAGATTTTGTTTCATTGCATTGAATTAAATATAAAAAATTCAAATATTTTGCAGTAAGAGATGTTTAAATCTTGGTCAATGTCATTTGTTTACACACATTTTTGAGCTTTGCAAAACTGTATTCCCAGTGCCATAGGATCACTTTCACACTGGGGCAGATGTCAAAGATTCCAATGCAAGAGGTTTGTTTCACCAAGTATTGAAATTGCCATGCTATAAAAGGCCTTAGCTGGGAATTTGCCCAGAGTGCTAAAAGCATTAGCTGCACTGCTGTGTATTTCCAAATTCAGACCATCTAATCTCTTTCTCAATCAGAGGAAAGATTCATTTGAAATGGTAATCTCAGTTGTGCTGTGTATTGTTATTAATGGCTGAAGAGAATGTGAGGTGGCGTGATGGTTTGCTGCCTTCAACTTTTTAGTCGATACACAGAAAATGCGAAAAACTATACATAAAAAGCAAAAAGTGCCAAGATGTGTGATGGTTGGCACAAATGACCTGAGAAGTAGTAATAATCGGGTGGCAAAGGAGTTAAGAACAATGTTAGATAGAGTGAAGCAGAAAAGTGTCAAACAGAAGATTGTGCACATACTACCTTGTCTTCATAATTATGAGTTGCATTTAAATGTGGAAGGTGATAAGAATTTGAAGAGGTTGCTGTTCTCTGATCAAGTACTTGGGCAGAGAATCTAGAATTGATAAGGTTGAGAGTAGGAAGAGAGGGTTATGTAAGGAATGTGTTTCAGGTGATCATGTATTGTGAATAATTTGGATAGTAGAGTGGATAAAAATCAATTTGAGGGTATTGAGAATACTGAAAAGTATACAAGGTGTAAAGGTGGAATGAGACCTAAAAGGAATCGCCAGTTTGTGTATACTAATGCAGGAAGCATTCCAAATAAAAGGGATGAGCTTTTGGCATTAGTTAGCGCAATCTCACCAACAGTAATAGGCATTAGATGTGGTTATTGGAATTGATTATGATGGGTATAGTATTTTCAGGGAGGATAGAATGGAGGAATGAGTATTGCTGATGATAGCTGAAGAACTGCAGCCAAAATAAATGGGAGATCAAGTAGATAGGAGTGTAGTAGTTTATTTTTTTTATGTTACTCAAAGCCATGAAAGGTTATTTGTAAACCTATAATCAGTGGTGAGCTATGGAAATTTTAACAAAGGGCTCGCATCGTCGAGAGAAAAAAAGAAGAAAAAAAAAGCCATATTTCACAGAAAAACTTTTATTAATACAGCTTGTGTAGAAATTCCAACCAAAAAGTATGAGAGGACAATCACCTCTAAAGGCTATTATTTTTAAACAAATATTTCATGATCTAAACATGAAATATTTGCACACAATCAACTGTGTTAATTTATCTTACAATAAGAAAAACATTTTTTTACTATCAAAATATAATAAGAATGAAATATTTTATAATCTTTTATAAAACATTTGATTGGCTACTTATTTTACAATACGATTGGCTACCAGAAGTGAAAAGGGTAAAGGTAGCGCATATGCTCATTTTATTTTCAAACTTGGGAGCATTTGTCACAGAGGATTTGAAACAATAATTCCAAATAATTTATACACTGCCGAATAGACTAATTTTCCCTATAGACTAAAATACTTGCATAATAGACTAATTTTTGCTAGGTTACCGCATGAGTTTGTTGCTTAATATGTTTCAAAAAAAATTTTTTTTTGAAAAAATAAAAAAGTAAACAAGAAGAACAAGGGGCTCACCAATTTTATAAAAAATTTAACAAAGTGCTTGTGTGAGCCCCTTATAGCTCATCACTGCCTATAATACATTTGATACCGTAGTTGGGATAGGGATTTTTTTTCTTTCCTATTTGCATCAATTTCATATACAGGTAACCCTCGTATAAGGCAGTACTTATACAACACGGTTTCGATATATCACGATCTACAAATTTTAGTAACCCTTTATCTTTTTGTATTTTTCACTGTGTGACTTAAAAATCAAATTTTATCTTCATTAAATTTGAATCTCCCCGTATCGCACATGTAGTTATAAGTAGCGAATTCATATTAGGTGAAAGACCCTTTAGCACGCATGTATCAATTGTTTACCGAATAAAGAGTTTATTGTTGAAAATTATCTTCGTTTGCTTCCAGGAAAGCAAATTAAAAATCACAAGTGTGTTAATCTCAAGCTGAGCACTTTATTTTCTGGTGAGTTACATACAATATGCAATGCTTTTTTGATGTAAAAAAATTATTTTTATAGTAATGCCCACTTACAGGGCTTTTGTGATATGGTTGAAAACGAAATTAATGAATTAAATGATGGAGAAATAGATTTAAGAACTGGTACAATTAATAGACAACATTGAACCAAATGGCATGGAAAGTTCTGCCGAAGATTCTGATTGTGATGAATCTGTTAAAGAATTCAGTTCAAAGAAATTAGAAAAAGGATTGGAGTTGGCAAGAAGGTCAGGAAGTTATTTTATGGATAATGATCCCTCAATGGAGTACTCCAGAAAATTCACTAGATATTTGTTTAGCGCCATATTATGAACTTAATAAAAAAATTGCAGCATAGTGGTAAGCAAGGTCTTATTACTGACTTCTTGATAACTAAACCAGCCAAAGTATGCAGTGAGAATTATACTAATGATGTCCAAGAGATTTTAAGTGATGATGACGTCTAGCCACTCATAAATAAAGAATATCTACGAAATGTTCATTTTGAAGACTGTGATGACGATTAAAATATGCACTTAATTTTATTTTGCCTAAAACATTTATGCATTATGTGTAATGAAGTTTACGTACAATTCATATTTTTATAAGTTTATACTATGTATTTGTAACAAATGTATGTATGTATTTGTAACAAAGATCTGTATTTAAGTTTTGTCGATCTGGAAAAGGCATCTGACAAGGTGCCAAGAGAGAAGCTATTCAATAAGCTACAGTTACATGGTGTTAATTGGGCATTATATCAAGCAATACTTAGTCTTTATTTGAGTTGTAAGCCAGCAGTTAGAATTGAAGGCAGTATAGGAAGATGGTTTAATGTTAAATCTGGTGTGAGACAAGGGTGTACATTATCCCCTCTGTTATTTGTTATCTATATGGATCACATTATGAAGGAAAGTGGTATTAAACATGATATCAAGATTGGAGATGTTAATGTCAGCTCTTTGCTTTATGTGGACGATGTTATACTTCTAAATAAATCTGCTACAAGTCTGCAAGATTCCCTGACTAAATTGAATAACTGTTGTTATAAATATGGTATTTATTTATTTATTTATTTATTCATTCATATGGCATGAATATCAAAACATGCAGTACAATACACTTTAATAACATATACAATTAAAAGTCATTTTAAAAACCAATAAAATTAAAAGGTTACATCCACATTGGTCAGATAGTTCATAGCTTCGGGTGTAGCACTTAAAAAGTCCAATTTGTCTCCTGAATATGCTCTGAGATAACACTGAGTCACAATATGGTTCACAGTTTGTCTCTGAGCTCCACAATCACAATGCGGTGATGGTCGTTTACCCCATTTAAAAAGCATGTCTGCACATACACCATGACCAGTTCGTATTCTATTAAGCTGAGTCCAGGATTTTCGTGGGAGGTGTGAGCAAGCATCAAAACTTTCTTGTAATTCATTGAGAGAAAATTTTGTGATGTCATCTATATGGCTCTACCACTGTTCTTGCCACTTTTTCAAGTCAAAGTTAGAATGTAGTAGTAGTTGGGCTAATTGTAGTGGTGGATGTCTTGATCTCAATCGTCGTACACTTAAGTCTGGGAGATCTAAATGTATTGGTAGGGCTGTGTTCTCCAAGATTTTCTTATACTCCTGTAAGAGAGCCTTGGTCCTGCGCAGATTCGGTGGAACAATGTTACTAAGAGCTGGAAGCCAGTGTGTGTGGGCATTGATTTAATTGTGCCAGAAATCAGTCTCATTGTATTATTTAGTTGGCTATCAACAAGTTTAACATGTGTGCTATTTAGCCACACTGGTGAGCAATATTCGGCAACAGAGAAAACTAGACCAAGAGCAGTAATCCGCAGATTATCGGCTGTTGCTCCCCATGTCGTGCCTATTAGTTTTTGTATTATGTTGTTACGGGTTCTTAACTTGGCAGAAACATTTGTTAGGTGTTGCTTGTAAGAGAGCATGCTGTCCAGGGTAACGCCCAAGTACTTTGGAAACTTATTGTGTCGTAGTAAACATCCTTCAAAGAAGATATGTAAATTGACATCTGCCACGTGATTATTAAGGTGAAAACTTGATACTTCTGTTTTGTCTGGATTGAGCTGGTGCCTCCATTTTTTATAATATTCACCTATATTTTTCAGATCTTTTGTAAGTACGTCTTCAGCCTGACTCATGTTTTTGTGTCGAATGGCAATTACAGTGTCATCAGCATAACAGAACTTGCGTGAGATGGTAGCAGGCAAGTCATATGTGTATAGGTTATAAAGTAAGGGTGCCAATACTGACGCTTGTGGAAGACCATTATTAAATTTTCGTTGTCGGGACATTTTATTTCCTAATATAACTTGAAAGAAACGTTCAGTGAGCATGGAGGAAAATAAGTGTGCAGTCCGTTATATATTACACTTATATATATAAGACCTTCATGCCATACTGTATCATAGGCTGCTGTTAAGTCCAAGAAGACAGCAGATGTTTTATGATGATGATGATGATTTATAATGTTTTATCTTGCTTCTGAAATCCAGCTTCTATGTATGATGTTAAAGTGAGCAATTGATCACGGCAACCACGTTTTTCTCTAAAACCAGCTTGATCAATCGGGACATGCTGCATAATTGGTGTGGACAATCTGTTGTACAGAAGGCGCTCTAAAATTTTATAGGTGCAACTCAATAAAGCAACAGGTCTGTAACTTTTTGCCTCCTGGGGTGGTTTTCCAGGTTTAAGAATAGCAACTATTTTGGACTTCTTAAACTGGCTAGGTAGTCGGCCAGTGAATAAAATATCAGAAAAGAATTCACAGAGCCATTTTATAGTATTTGGCCTGCTATTAATCAGAAATTCAGGATGGACACCGTCGAAGCCTAGGGCCTTGCCTGCTTTGATATCTTTTATGACGGCTTTTACTTCATCTATAGTGAAGATTGAGGCATATTGTGAGAAAGCAGGGGCATTTATTTTTAAAGCTCTAAGTTCTTTCTTAACTTTCTTGGTATGTTCATGGTTCCTAGGTGCCCTTGATATTAACGATTTGATTAGCTATTTTCTCAGGGGATATGATTGTACTTTTTTCTTTTAGGTAGATTAGTTGTGGATAGTTGTTGGAGAAGATTCTAAGCTTTTCTACTTGATCGTTTGAAGTCAAGGTTTTCAACTGTATCAATCCATTTTGTTTTTCGAGATGAGTTCAGTCTATGTAGTAATTCATCTGCTATTTCAGAATATTCACTTTTCAGGAACTTTCTATAGAGATGTTCACTCTCTTCATTCTATCCGGGGACATAATCTTTTCTGTAACCTCTAGGGATATATTTTTTCGCAGTTCATATGATTGCTCCTACAAATCTCTTGTACTCTGCAACTCTAGCAGGTATCCACCGAACACATTTATCCAATTCATTCAATTGAATGAATTGGATAAATGTGTTAGATAAATGACCTTCAATCCAATGAAGGTGTCAGCAATAAAAAGACAAAGACAATGAAAATAGGCAGAATCGTTGAAAATGTCAACTGTATTGTGAAAGGAGAACCTATGAAACAAGTAAAACATTTCAGATACTTAGGCACGATTTTTAGTGAAGATGGTAAATTAAATATGGAAATAGACAACAGAATCAACAAAGCTGGTATGGTAAGAAGTCAACTGAATAAATTCATATGGAATAAGAGAGAAATTAGTCAGAACACTAAATTAACTATATACAAGACAGTGTTCAAACCACTTTTAATTTATAGATCTGAGAGCTGGGTCAAAAGTAAAACACCTGACCAAAGACTAGAGAGACTGCAGATATGAGAGTCCTGGGAAAGATTAGAGGCGTGAACAGGTGGCAACAAGGCAATATCATATTAAAAATGAGGATATTAGGAAAGAACTTGACGTTGTCAGCATCCAGGAATGCATTAGCAGAACTAATCTCAGGTGGTATGGTCACTTAAATAGAATGGGAGAGAAAAGATTAGCAAAACAAGTGTTCTCTGCCAGGTTGGCAGGAAAACGACCCAGAGGAAGACCAAGATATAGGTGGTTTGATAGGGTACAAAGTGCCTTGGATGATAGAAATATAAGATCTGATAATGTTGGAGTCTTGACAAGTAACAGACTGATTTGGAGGAAAATGTAGATAGGAAGTTAGTAATGACATAATTTTTTCATGTAGAAATATCATATCCTATATACCCCTTGAGAGTACATGGCAGGAATTTCATGATGATATTATGTATTTGTGTCATAGTTTTATATGTTTTCTTAAGTTACATGAATTACCTGAATTACATAAAATATACATTTTAGAAATTATGGACTTTACAACCGTTATAAAAAATTCTTTTAATTTCCTGACGTTTCGATCTTCATATTAAGATCACTGTCTGGAGCATATACAAATATACAGGACAAGTTGGGTTTTAAAGGAGAGGAATCTAAAGCATGTTGCTCAAAATGTTCCATATAAAAGTTAGCAATAGGGTGGGGGGGGGGGGGGTAATGGCAAGCCCATTGCTGTGCCTTCTTTTCGTATGTAGAAAGCGTTTTGTCATACAAAATAAACCAGAACATAATACATGCGCAAAGAGCGCCATGATATCTGGAGGGAATTTGTTCTGTAAAAGAAGGATTGTGTCATTGATTGGGAGGACATTGGTAAAGAGGGCAGAGAAGTAAAAACTGACTAATAAATCATCTCTTTCTAATGTAATGTCTTTGATAATGCTTATGAAGTGTTGTGTGTTTCTGATATAGGAGAGGGAATGACCTACCAACTCCTTGAGTGTTGCCGCTAATTTCTTGGCTAAGTGATAATTCGGACTATCTATCCCTTCCACTATCAGCCGTAGTGGTGCGTTTTGTTTGTGAATTTTCAGTAGAAGGTAAATTCTTGGGGAACGAGTGTAATGCAGAAATAGGTTTTTGACCTATCTTCAGGCCATGTGGTAATTGATTTAAGTAGTTTCTCTCTTTTCTTTTTTATTCCATTGGTTGAGTTGTAGTTAACGAGTTAGTATGTATTATTGTCCGAGACTAGCAGATTCACTTTTTCTATATAAGTGGTTTGGTAGCACTTCCTTCATCAGCTCTAGTTATTACGATGTTAGGATTTGATTTTAATGATTTCACTGATGTTAATTCATGTTTCGTTAAGTTGCTTGTTATTATTTTGTTATGATTTAAAATGTTGGCAGTTTCTAAACGTATTTAGTCTGTTATGTTATTACGGATGAATCTTAAGCCTCTTTCAATATTAAAAATAAATTCCAGTTTGTTTATCGATTTTGGTGCTACTGCAAAATTTAGATCTTTGTTAAGTACTGAGAGTTCATCTTTGTTTAAAACGTAATTGGATAGGTTAACTTCGTTACTGTTACCTGCAAGCGATTGGTGGTTCCTGTTGTTTCTTGCTTCTGGTTGGTTATTATCATTCACTGGAGAAATTTGAATATGTCTGTTGGTTTTGTCAATCTTTTAGTCTAAGAAATTTAGAAATGAGGTTTTCTTTCTTCGTTTAAAGGATATGGTTCAAGGTCTTGTCCGTAATCTTTTCCAGGATCATCAAGATATTGTGTTTAAGTAGCTTGAAAGTTCTGATTTTTCCTTTTATAGCCGGTTTTGAGTAACGGCTAAGTTCTTTCTAGTAGCCTGTATCTGTTCTCTGAGTAGCGCTTTCTCCATGTGGTGGCATTTTCGTTGAACCTTTGTTGAGGTGAATTTTCTCTTTAGTTTGATGCAATTCAAAATGATATTACTGTCCCTACACCATTTTAAAAACAGCCAGTCGATTGATCAAACCAGAAACATGAGTCTTCAGCTTACTGTATTGATTGCATCGCTTGTGGATCGAATCTCCAAGAATTATCATAATCCATTCTTTTAGTGTTACACGGTGATCAGTATTCATTTTAGAAATTATGGACTTTACAACCATGTTATAATTATGGTAGACAGGCTTATACGTTGGTTATGCATTTCTAAATCACTTAGGGAATTGAAACAACGTAGATCCGAATATAAATTAAATTATACTTTAATAAATATTTCCGATATTTCGGCAATGTCACATTGCCATTTTCAAAAGGAACTTACAAAAAGGCAGTTGCACACAGGCACTAACAATACAGTAACTGAGAATGAAGATATGAAGCTATCGTTCTCCTAGAAGTCCTGATGGTGCCCTCTGGTGGGCTAAGTAGGCGTACTTGGCTGTTGGGCTGAAGGTCTGCTGATGTATGCCTCCCAAATTTGGGGCAGTCGCATACAACCAAATTTGTTGAGGTTCAGAGAGTTTCTTAGGGTAGAGGCTGATTCCATAAATAATCTTTCGAATTTATATTTGCTCCGGTGTATTACTGTAACTTTCTTCCACCGTATTCTGTGGCGAGTATACAAAGCATGGTCTGCAAGACCAGAATGGCTATACTTGTAAAACCGGATGTAGTCCTTGTGTTCAGAAATTCTGATATTCACTGTCCTGCCTGTTTGGCCAAAATACGACAGTTTACAACTGCAAGGGACCTGGTATACACCAGGTAGGTCTAGGGGAAGTGGTTGGTCTTTGGTAGAGCGGATAAGGGATGCCAATTTTCTGTAAGGCCTGTAACAGGAAGTGAGGTCATGTTTTTTTAGAATTTTGGTAATTTTTTTTGAGGTGCCTCGGATGTAGGGAATGGTGATGGATTTGGAGTAATCTTTTTTGTGGAGGGGAGGAGGAGGGGGCTGTGGTTTGTAGGTTTTAATATTTTTTGGATTTTTTTGGGGGTAGCCATTGGCTGAGAAAGTGTTGAGGATGTGATTTAGTTCAGTGTTAAGGGCTATGTCGTTAGAACAGATTAGTTTAGCCCTGTTGTATAGTGTTTTTACCACTCCATATTGTTGTGAGGGGGGGGGGGGATTGTTGGTGGATGTATCTGCCTGTATGGGTGGGTTTTCTGTAAACTGAGAAAACCAAAGTTACATCAGGCTCGCGGGTGACTAGTGTGTCTAGTAAAGGGAGGCAATTGTTTTCCTCTTTTTCCAGGGTGAACTTGATTCTGGCGTGTTGGTTGTTTAAGAGTGTAAGGAAGGAGAGGAGTGTTTCAGAGCCATGCGGCCAAATAGCAAACACATCATCAACGTAGCAAAGCCATATGGTTGGTTTTTGTGGGGCAGAGGCTAAGGCTTTTTCCTCAAAGGTCTCCATAAAGAAATTGGCCAAGGGTGGGGAGAGTGGTGAGCCCATGGCTGTCCCCTCTATTTGTTTGTAGAATTTTCCCTGCCAAACGAAATAGCCTGAGTTCATTGTGAACTGAAATAGGGCTGAGATATCGGGAGAAAATTTAGTTTGGATTAGCTCTAAAGTTTCCTTGAGTGGGACATTTGTGAATAAGGAGGAGACGTCGAAGCTGACCATTATGTCAGTATGTTGGAGTGTAAGGTTTTCTATGCTGGCTTTGAAGTGGGCTGAGTTTTTTATGTGTGATGGTGTGTTGCCAGTATAGTGTGTGAGCTCTTTGGCCAAATGTTTAGCTAATTTGTATGTGGGAGAATCAATGCCATCCACTATGGGACGTAATGGCACAATAGAGAATGCTCTTCTATTAGATCGGGCTACTTACCTCCCTATCAATTACAACCCCACCAACTCACAAATTAGAAAACTTCACAGGCTCCTTAAGAAAGTCACTTCTTGGCCTGTAGAAGTTACCAACAAATTAAAGGCATTTTACTCTATATCCCCCAGTATTTACGGACTCCCAAAAATACATAAAGAAAATGTGCCATTACGTCCCATAGTGGATGGCATTGATTCCCCCACATACAAATTAGCTAAACATTTGGCCAAAGAGCTCACACACTATACTGGCAACACACCATCACACATAAAAAACTCAGCCCACTTCAAGGCCAGCATAGAAAACCTTACACTCCAACATACTGACATAATGGTCAGCTTCGACGTCTCCTCCTTATTCACAAATGTCCCACTCAAGGAAACTTTAGAGCTAATCTAAACTAAATTTTCTCCCGATATCTCAGCCCTATTTCAGTTCACAATGAACTCAGGCTATTTCGTTTGGCAGGGAAAATTCTACAAACAAATAGAGGGGACAGCCATGGGCTCACCACTCTCCCCCACCCTTGGCCAATTTCTTTATGGAGACCTTTGAGGAAAAAGCCTTAGCCTCTGCCCCACAAAAACCAACCACATGGCTTTGCTACGTGGATGATGTGTTTGCTATTTGGCCACATGGCTCTGAAACACTCCTCTCCTTCCTTACACACTTAAACAACCAACACGCCAGAATCAAGTTCACCCTGGAAAAAGAGGAAAACAATTGCCTCCCTTTCCTAGACACACAAGTCACCCGCCAGCCTGATGAAACTTTGGTTTTCTCAGTTTACAGAAAACCCACCCATACAGGCAGATACATCCACCAACAATCCCCCCCCCCCCCCACAACAATATGGAGTGGTAAAAACACTATACAACAGGGCTAAACTAATCTGTTCTAACGACATAGCCCTTAACACTGAACTAAATCACATCCTCAACACTTTCTCAGCCAATGGCTACCCCCCCCCAAAAAAAAATCCAAAAAATATTAAAACCTACAAACCACTGCCCCCCTCCCTCCCCCCTCCACAAAAAAGATTACTCTAAATCCATCACCATTCCCTACATCAACACCTCAGAAAAAATTACCAAAATTCTAAAAAAACATGACCTCACCTCCTGTTACAGGCCTTACAGAAAATTGGCATCCCTTATCTGCTCTACCAAAGACCAACCACTTCCCCTAGACCTACCTGGTGTGTACCAGGTCCCTTGCAGTTGTAAACTGTCGTACTTTGGCCAAACAGGCAGGACAGCGAATATCAGAATTTCTGAACACAAGGACTACATCCGGTTTTACAAGTATAGCCATTCTGGTCTTGCAGACCATGCTCTGGATACTCGCCACAGAATACGGTGGAAGAAAGCTACAGTAATACACTGGAGCAAATATAAATTCGAAAGATTATTTATGGAATCAGCCTCTGCCCTAAGAAACTCTCGGAACCTCAACAAATTTGGTTGTATGCGACTGCCCCAAATTTGGGAGGAATACATCAGCAGACCTTCAGCCCAACGGCCAAGAATGCCTACTTAGCCTGCAGAGAGCACCATCAGGACTTCTAGGAGAATGATAGCTTCATATCTTCATTCTCAGTTACTGTATTGTTAGTGCCTGTGTACAACTGCCTTTTTGTAAATTCCTTTTGAAAATGGCAATGTGAGATTGCCGAAATATCGGAAATATTTATTAAAGTATAATTTAATTTATATTCGGATCTACGTTGTTTCAATTCCCTAAAGTGATTTCGAAAACCATGTTATAAAAAACTCTTTTAATTTCCCGACATTTTGATCTTCATATTAAGATCATCATCTGGAGCACATATACAAATATACAGGACAAGCTGAGTTACATTGCATACAGTAAGCTACAGAAACAATGATTTCATTACAGGTTATTCAACTGGCATGACCTCAGTCAAAAAAATAAAAATTATTATTTAGAAACTACATCAAGCTAAATTCTATTTATGAAAACATGAATAAACTTTCATTCTTATAGATGGTTTTCTTTCAGTAACAATGATGTCCTATTTTTAGCATTACAATTGTTATTTTTGATTTAGGAGCCTGGATTATCTATAGTCCGGTTTATAGTTACTCTTAAAGAGGAAGGTTCCGTGGGTCGAATACGTGCCTTCCATATGTTTGGGATTTTTAGACCAACATTATTATTCAGATTGAGGGTGGTTGATAATAATCTCACAGGCGCGTCCTTAAATTTGTGTTCATACCATGTTTTGGTGTGATGTAGACAACTAGTGCTTTTCGAGTCAATTCTATGTAAGGTGTTCACAGGGCATGATCAGAAAGGCCAGTTTCATCATAATTATTATGTTCTTTTTGTCTGATAGGAATTGTGCATCCTGTTTCCCCTATGTATGGTATGTTACAGGTACAATAAATACAGTATACTCCAGGGTGGGCCAGCGGAGGGAGTGGGTCTTTGGATGAGTTGAGTAAGCTTTTTTAATTTTGCAGGAGGTTTAAAGGTGGCTTTGAGGTTGTATTTTTGTAGTATTCTGTTTATTTTATCTGATGTCCCTTTAATGTAAGGAATGGTTATAGTTTTATTATAGTCTGGTTTGTCTTTGTTTTTTATTGAGGTCTTGTAGAGAATTTTGTTAATAGTGTTTTGGCTGTAACCATTTTTTTTGAAAAGTATTGCTGATAACTTTAAATTCGTCTTTCAGTACATGTTCACTGGAGCAGATCTTCAGAGGTCTGTTTTTTAAAGAATTGATGACACCTAGTTTTTGTGTTGGGTGGTGGTAGGAGTTTATGTGTATATATTGGCCAGTATGTATAAGTTTCCGGTAAACAGTGAAGGAAAGTAGCCAGAAGGAAGATGTATGACAAGTGTATCTAGAAACGGAAGTGTGTTCTGTTTTTCAATCTCAATTGTGAACTGTATGCATTTGTGTTGTTTGTTTAGGTGGTTAAGGAATGTGTCTTGTATCTGGCATCCTTGGGACCAGATCGCAAAAACATCGTAAACGTATCTAAGCCAGACTTTGAGTTTAAAAGGAGAGGAATCTAAAGCATGTTGCTCAAAATGTTCCAAATGAAAAAACGTGGGAATACAACAAAGATCTGTATTTAAGTTTTGTCGATCTGGAAAAGGCATAAGAGAGAAGCTATTCAATATGCTACAGTTATATAGTGTGAATGGGGCATTATATCAGGAAATAGTTAGTCTTTATTTGAGCTGTAAGTCAGCAGTTAGAATTGAAGCAAGTAGAAAAAGATGGGTTGATGTTAAATCTGGTTTCAGAGAAGGATATACATTAACCTCTCTGTTATTCATTATCTATATGGATCATGTTATGAAGGAAAGTGGTATTAAACCTGATATCAAAATTGGAGATGTTAACCTCAGCTCTTTACTTTATGTGGATGATGTTATACTTCTAAATAAATTCAGTACAAATCTGCAAGATTCCATGACTAAATTGAATATCTGTTGTAACAGATTTGGTATGAAGGTCAGCAATAACAAGACAATGAAAATAGGCAGAAGTGTTGTGAATGGAGAACCTACAGAACAAGCAAAGCATTTCAGCTACTTAGCCACGATTTTTAGAATTAAATATGGAAATAGACAACAGAATCAACAAAGCTGGTATGGTAGGAAATCAACTGAATAAATTTATATGGAATAAGAAAGTTTGAACCAATTTTAACTTACAGATCTGAGAGCTGGGTTAGAAATAAAACACTTCACCAAAGACTAGAGACCACAGATATGAGAGTTCTGAGAAAAATTAGGGGCGTGAACAGATGGCATAAATGGCAATATCATATTAAAAACGAGGATATTAGGAAAGAACTTGACATTGTTAGCATGCAGGAATGTGTTAACAGAGTTAATCTCAGGTGGTATGGTCACTTAAACAGAATGAGAGAGGAAAGATTAGCAAAACAAATGTTATCTGCCAGGTTGGCAGGAACCTCATCATACCATGACTTGAATTCATTTACTGTTTCCACACCCACCACACTTCTAGGGGATGCATTCCAACCAGCCACAATTCTCCATGCAAAAAAATCTACTTATCGCCCATCCTGTTTTCATACAGCATCCAAGGATGGCCTCTTGTTCTCCCACACTGTCTCTACCCATTATCTGAAAAATTTGACCCTCATTAATTATCCCCGATAATTACCCCTGACCAACTTATATGTCTCAATCACATACCCCCACCTTGTCCTTCTTATGGCTAGACAGCAATTTGCATTCTCTCACTCTATCTTCTTATCCAACACTCCAGAGACAAGAAGCAACTTTAGTCCATCATCTTTGAACCCATTTTCAACATCTCGTCATCCTTTTGAAAACCTGGTGACCAAATCTGTGTGCAGTAATCCATATGAGGTCTGATTAAAGCCTTATACAAAGGAATCATAACATCATTACTCCTACGTGTCAGTGTTCTCCACATCATTGCCATAATGTGCTGTGAGTTTCAAAATTTTATCAAAATGCCTCTGAAATTCCAGGTCTTAATCTACCAACATTCCAAATCCCTCATCTGAACAAAGTCCAGATTAATCATCTCCTCCACGATGTCTCCTAGCAATCTTATACTCCAAATTCTATCTGTGTTTCCCAAACTTTAAAACCTTACACATCACTGCATTGAACCAGTAGCCCCCATTACTTCACTATTCAGAAAGTCTATTTGAGTCCATTTGCAAGACTTTGCATCATCTGCAAACAATCGTAGATCACTTTTCAAGCCCTTCCCAATATCATTCACATACAAATTAAACAGTAATGGCCCCAAAACAGACTTGGGGGAACACCACTAGTGACTTTCACTTCTGGGATATCATTCCCCCAAACACATCTTGCTGATGTCTATCAGACATTTAATCTCCATCCTGTGCAGTAATCTACTATCTAACCCCAACTGTTCCAGTTCAATTTTAATCAAGTTTAATTACAAGCTTGTAAAGTGGAAATCTATCAAAGGATTAAGCAAAATCTATATAATTGTAAACAGATTGATAACACACGATCTTCCTTTAGCAAACCCATGCTGTGCATCAAAGAGAATGTTGTTATCATCAACCCAATTCTGAATCCTGGTCCTCACTAGTCTCTCTAAACACCTTTACTACAACTCCAGGCAAACAGATTGGCCTGTAATTTGAAGCCCTAGGCTTATCACCCACTTTATGAAGTGGCACAATTTTGTCCTCTTTCCACTCCTTTGGAACTTGGGAAAATCTAAAATTCACATTAAAGAGACAAATTAAAGCTGTTGTTAACTCTCTGAACAACATTATCAAAAGACAATTAGAGAAATACCAATAAGTACTGCATCCTTATTGACATCACGTTGGAGGCTTAATGGATTTTTTACAACACTCAAAAAGAATTAAAATAGAATTTAATACTTCCTATATTTTGTTCTAGTCACTAGGACATCTACAGGGATTACAAAAACAATTAATGTAACATATACACTAAAACAGTACAACCTACACACAGCATATAAGCCCCACCGCAAACTTGCTACCCTTATCCGTTCTATGAAAGATCAGCTCCCTCCTCTCTCTCTGCCTGGAGTTTACAAAGTACCCTGTTCCTGTAAGCTGGCGTACTTTGGACAGACAGGCAGATCAGCATCCATCCGTCTAGAGGAACACAAGTCTTACATCTTCAAACACAACTATGGCCATTCAGGCTTGGCTGACCATGTTTTGGACACCACCCACAGGGTATCATGGAAGAAAACCACCATGCTCCACCACAGCAAATTCAAAAAAGAGAGACTTTTCTTAGAAGCAGCAGCAGCTCTCAAAAACCAACCAAATCTCAATAAATACGGTTGCATTAAGCTTCCGAAGATTTGGGAAACACTCATCACCAGAGTTCCCACCTTACATTCCAGGCCACCTACTACTGCCCTTAGAGGGCGCTCTACCTAGATAGGACTTTAGTGTCACTCACGTGGTTGGGCTTAGTATTGTTTGTTATTTGTGTATATGTTACATTAATTGTTTTTGTAATCCCCGTAGATGTCCTAGTGACTAGGACGAAATAGGAAGTATTAAATTCTGTTTTAATTCTTTTTGAGTGTTGTAAAAAATCCATTAAGCCTCCAACATGATGTCCTCACAGCACTTAAGCCTCTACACCCTTATTGACATCGAGTGTACTCAATTTCTCATATATACCTCCTGCTCACTCACCATCCATCAGTGACTCCTCCTCCCAGCTCACTGCTCTCAAGTTCCACATGATGTTACTTTCACAAGGATGAAATATGCATACTGGCCACTGAATTAGAACTTTTATCATATAAGCATGCAACTTCCAATATCGATCCTCTTCAATTCCCTGCATATAGTTCGGTGAGATATGGATAGGGAATAGCCTTCACTGAATGCTTTAGTTAACTGCTGTATATAGAAAGCAGGAAGTTCTGTTTGCCTTCTTGGATAACAGCAATCTCATTCCTGACAGACTCTCTTACAAGGACCACAGTTATGCCTCTTAGACAAGCAACATGGGTTATCTTTCCACTGCTTTAACACAGGGATATCTCACCTTTTGAGAAACTAGTCAGCTTTGCTGTTTTCAAAATCTCCAAAAGATGCTTTGTTTTTCCCATTGGGATCAAGATTATTGACCAGCAGCATTCTTAAATAGTTGCTTAGAACACATGGCAACACATGTGACCAAATATTTTGTACAGCTAACCCTTGTATAACGCGGATGTTAGGTTCCATAGAAATGTCGCGTTATATAAATCACATGATGTGAGACTCAAATCACATAGAAAAAGTAGGGTTATGTTCCGAAATCATTTTTTTTAATTATACAATGACAACAAACAAAAAAATTTTTTATTTAATTCAGGTAATTCATGTAAGTTAAAAAACATATAAACTATGAAACAAATACATAATACAGTATAAACTTATAAAAATATGAATTGTACGTAAACTTCATTACACATAATGCATAAATGTTTTAGACAAAATAAAATTAAGTGCATATTTTAATCGTCATCACAGTCTTCAAAACGAACATTTCGTAGATATTCTTTATTTATGAGTGGCTAGATGTCATCATCACTTAAAATCTCTTGGACATCATTAGTATAATTCTCACTGCATACTTTGGCTGGTTTAGTTATCAAGAAGTCAGTAATAAGACCTTGCTTACCACTATGCTGCAATTTTTTTATTAAGTTCATAATATGGCACTAAACAAATATCCAATTGTCTCGTAAATTTTACTGAGCGCTCCATTGAGGGATTGTTATGCGCAAAATGATTTCCTAACATTCTTGCCAAGTCCAATCCTTCTGTTAAATTCTTTAAACTGAATTCTTTAATAGATTCATCACAATCAGAATCTTTGGCAGAACTTTTCCTGCCATTTGGTTCGATGTGATCTATCAATTGTACCAGTTACTTCTCATTTAAATCTGTTTTCCCATTAATTAATTCACTAATTTCATTTTCAACCATATTGCAAAAGCCCTCTAAGTGGCATTACCATAAAAATAAATTTTTACATAAAAAAGATTTACATATTGTATGTAACTCACCAGAAAATAGTGCTCAGCTTGAGATTAACACAGTTATGATTTTTAATGCGCTTTCCTGGCAAAAAAAAAACGAAGGCAATTTTCAACAACTTCCACTTTATACGGTAAACAATTGATGTCATGCGTGCTGAAGGTATTTTCCCTAAAATAAATTCACTTCTTATAACTACATGCGCGATACGGGCAGATGCAAATTTAACGAAGATAAAATCTGATTTTTAAGTTGCGCGCCGAAAAATATATATAAAAATATAAAGGGTTACTACAATTTGTAGACCGCGTTATATCGAAACCGCCTTATATAAGTACCGCGTTATACAAGGGTTACCTGTATATACACTGCATAAAGGTTTCTAATTCAGTGGCCAGTATGTGTACCTTTATGAATTACTCATTTAACATCTCTACTATATCCTCCTCAGTGGTTATCATTTCTCCCAGTATAATCACTTAACAATCTTTCAAATTGGCAAACAAAAAAACTTTCCGAACTAGGTAAGTAGATTACTGATATAAAGCATCAAATTTTATTTTCCTGTGTGAGAACAGCTCGTCTGTTTATTGGAGGTTTCAAATAAGTCTTTGAAAAAAAATCTATCTTGAGAAAAGATATTTTATGTAATCTTTTTCAAATTGTGTAAAACCCACATAAAATACACAAAATGTACATACTGACTGAAATATCCCTCAAAAAAAAAAAAAAAGCCACACATTTACATAACATATATAAATGGAATATCATGCTCCGCTTCAACTGCATCACATGTTAATCCAATAAAAACTGCAGTTCTTTTTGATAAATACAGTCTTATGGTCATTTTTCGGCAAACTCTTTATTCGATGATTTGTAGTTCAGCCGAATTGTTGGTTTTCGATTAACTGCCTTTCGATAAATTGCTGTTTCAATTAATTGCTTTTTTGGATTGACTACTGTGCAATGAACTGTTTATTAATTAAATGTTTATTTGATTAATTGTCTATCAGTAATTTGTCATTAGATAAATTGTTTATAATTAACTTTCTGGATACCATATGGACAATGAATAATAGTAGAGAAAATGTATACTCTTGTCTCACACCTGATTTAACATCGAACCATCTTACTGTACCTCTTCAATTCTAAGATTTTCAATTCACTTACAACACAAATATAGACTAAATAGTGCTTCATATAATGTCCAATTTACATAGCATAACTGTAGCATTTTGAAAAACTTTTCTCGTCACCTTGTCATGTGCTTTTCAAGGTCAAGAAAAGTGAATTACAGATCCTTGTTATACATATATATTGACCTCACACAGGAAAGGCAGAAGAGCCTACAGTAAACAGAGGCTGTGTGATGGCAGGGTCAGGAATATAATAATCTGCTGATATTCTTACACTGTTGAAGACTGTAGTCTTTTGGAAATGCTTCATGAGGGAAACTGTTCCACAGAAATGGAGTGTAAGAAATGAAAGATGACTAGGAGTAGCAGGTTCAGTGAGTATGTTCGACCGTAAAAGGATGCTGAGAATCTGTGGTATGAGTTCCTGTAGATCTGGCAGAAATATGAAGCATAACTGCTAGTTCTGCTGAACAATGACCATGGAAATATCTATAGAAGAGACACAATGCAGAAATTGATCTTCTATGGGAAAGTGGTTGAAGGACGTATGTAAGAGAAGTGCCATTTATCAACTGGACTGCTCTTTTCTGAACAGCATCAAGAATTTTTAGGGAGGTCTTAGGTGCACCATCCCATGGTGCACCTAAGATTTGGGATTTGTACAGAGTAAGTACCATCTTGACCAGAAAAGGATGCAAAGTTTTTTGAAAGCTATAAGTGATATGAATATGCCAGGAAAGGTTTGGAGTAAGAGTCAGTCCAAGAAGAGAGATCTGGTCTTTATTGTTGAGCTCAGCATTATGAAAAGTAAGTTGAGAAGATCTGAGGTCTTTTTTATGTGAAAACAAACAAAACTCCATATTGGAAGCAATGAAGTTGACTAGGGTGCTTTCACCCCAGTCAGGGATACTGTGAAGATCAATGTTCAGGACACTTATAGATGATCTTAAAGCATAAGATGTTTTGGTACTACAAGGCTTGTCATACGAGTAGGACAAGTGGAGCGTGCTATCATCAGCAGAATTATGAATAGGGCTTGCAATGAATAAGCGCAGATCGTTATTTATATAAATCAGGAAGAGAGTGGGTGAAATGACAGAGTCAAGTTGGGTTGACTTGACCATGAGAGGCTGTATATTCCCATGATTTCTCAACTATTTGTCTTAAAGCAAAAATCGAATAATCCAGTTTGTTCTTCCCCAAGCTTCTTGTCCATAAGTTTTCTCAGCTATTTCTTGAGTATACTTGCATAAATCTTACCAGGAACACTCAGTATGGAAATTTCTCTGTTATTCTCACATTCAGTTTTATTTGACTTTTTGAAAATGGGTATTATGAGAGCACTAATCCAATCATCTAGAATTCAAAACTCTCAACAGCAGGCCATCTGAATAATGCAGTATACCTGCTTGTCTCCAGATGTCTTTCCACATTTGAGGTTTTTACTGCAATCTCTCTTAGAGATTGCAGAAAAAAGCGCAGATCATGCCAGGAACTTTTTATATGCTTTCTTCTTTTCCTGAGTCCAATACAGAATTTTGATTTTTCTATCCTTGTAAACAACCTCTCCACATAAAACATAGACTACAGCTCACCTCGCAGAACATACTCTTCTTTTTAATATGAAATTGCCAATGAATCTCTAAGATTTGGTTCTTGTTTTCAATCTCATTTTTCTTGAATAATTTTGTGTATTTGAGACTAGTTCACCTCTAAAAGCTACTCAACTTGGATTTGTTTTAAATCCTGCTAGAAACTAAATGGTAATCATTTCTGATTTCAAATCCTCTGTATATTCTTATGTCCTGAACTAGCATGAGGATTTCGATGTCAAAAATTATACAAAAGCACACCAAAAAATAGCATAATCTTCTCACCATATGAATTTTTGTGCATTTTATGTTAGAACGTGGTGTTAGTAATAACTAACCAAAAGCAATGTCCCGAACAGAAATCCAGTAGGTGCTACTTGTTATTAGAGCTTTGGTCTGTTCTCAAAGTTTTCTCAAAAAATTTTCTTGAGAGACTGCTATGTCTGGTAATCATTTCCTACTCTACTGTTTAGATTTCCAACAATGAACAACTTTTACCTTTTCAATGTAAGCTGCCTCTCAAAGGCTTCAAAAAATTTCTGCACTTCTTCTTTAGTAGAACCTTCTGTGGTCTTTATTATTCTCATATTTAGTGTTGAATACTATATCAGCTGGAATTTGTCATGTCACACTTTGTATTAGATAAATACCAGTCTGGTTGGCCGAGTAGTTACCATATCTGCTCTCCAACCCACAGACTGTGGGTTCGAATCCCACTGTGGGAATGGACATTTAGGTAGGAGAGGAATGCCAGTGCTGAATGTGAGAGCACTCCTGCTTATTTGAGGCCTGAAGTGTCTTGAAAAATGTCCATGTTTGGTCCATAGAGCAAGGTTTCTCAACTATGTAAAAATATATTAAAAAATACAAAAAATAAATAAAAATAATAAAAATGGTGGGATTCTTAGTGCCTTCCCACACAGTACAAATGTATAATAGGTTTATAAATGCATATGTATAAATAACAGGTACTAAATAGTACGGTTATAAATAGTAGGTTATAAAAAATAGATCTAGCTCTTTTTTTTTCCCCTAACTCCAAAAAATTTAATCTAGCTCCTAGCTCCTTCAGAACTAGTTTCAGCTCTTTAGTTGTTTTTATAACTTACTGTTAAAGAAATTGTTTTAAGTTTTCCAGATGTTCGCATTTGATAAGGAATTGTATTGTACGTTTGGTATGAGCATCGTACATGTTTCAAATGCATGATGACGTCAGTCAGTCACATGGCCCAACAGTCTGCCATTTTGTCATTTTAAAGTTGATAGTACCGCTACAAGTTAGTCTTTGCACAGCGTTCTGGTTGGTAGTTACGATAGTGAGTGGGAAGTTTTCAAAGACTGATCGTAATTCGTTGCTGTAAAGAGTTGTATACCCTTCTTCAAAAATGATCAAAGAGAAAAATAAAGCTTACAAGCAAAAATTTAGGTGGGAGTGGTTGCAAATGGGAATGTTTAGTAAATGGTTGTGTGAAGTTCCTGGTGACACTAAAAAAGGCCGCTGTAAGTTTTGCAGATGTGATATAGCTGCTAAACATTGTCAACTTGTAAGTATAGCGAAACTAAGAAACATCTTGAGGCAGTTCCATATAAGGCTGTTCCTATTACAAATATGCTTGTGAAAAAGTCTGATGAGACCGTGAACTTTGAAGGTAGGTTAGCATTATTCTTTGTTGTCACTCCTTAATTTTAATTATGCCATTCATTACAACTGGTAATGTCTTACACTTGTGCAGAATCTCTCCCAAGAAAATTAGAATTTTCAGTTGCCAAAACGTGTAAGTGGTTTTCACATTCTTCTTCAAGATAAGCAGCATACAAAGAGCTGTATCAAACTATCAATGAAGATGATGCTCCTCTGAAGATTGTAAGCAGTTGTGCAACAAGGTGGCTCTCCACTGAACCTGCAGTAGACAGAATTCTCAGCCAGTGGTTGGAATTAAAAACTCACTTCGAAGTCGTGAGTGTGACTGAGAAATGTTACAAAGCTCAAATTTTGTGGTAGATGTACAAAGATAAAGGAATCTATTGTATCTTTTATTTTTGCATCCTGTTCTAGTTCAAGTTCAGCAAGTTAATAAAATTTTCGCATCTAACAGTGCAGATAAGATCAGATTATTTGAAGACCTTTCTCTTTTGATTCGCTCTATTGCTAATATGTTAGTGCTACCATCATCCACAGTCGACCCTCTGAAGTCAGAGATTGATGACTATTTGGATCCCAGTCCAAATCTTGGTTACAGATTTGAAAGAAAAATTTCAGAGTTGATGATACAAAAGAAAATAACGCAAAATGATGAGCGAAATCTTAGAAGTAGAGCATGACAGTTTCTTCTTGGTCTCTTCAAACAGCTTAAGCAAAGGTTGCCTGAAAACTTGAAGATTTTAAGAATGATGTCTTCTTTTTCTGTTTGACAATATCCTAAAACACATAAAAGAACCTGCTACTCCCATCTTAGAAATAATGCTGAAAACAGAAAACGATGTTGCTTTTGCTGAATACCAGTACAGTACTATCCACTTAAATAAATGGACAAATATAGAAAACACCAGCGATTCTGGACTGAAGTACGAGAATATAAAGATGCATCTGGAATGAATCCATTTAAAGAAATTGCTCAGTGTGCAAGAAATTTATTAATACTGCCAAATTTTAATGCGGAAATTGAACGAATGTTTAGTTCCATGAATGTAGTTAAAACTAAATTAAAAAACAAGATGGAATTGCCAATGCTGACAGCTATTTTGTCAGTCAAGTATGGCCTCAGGCTTAACAACAAGTGCTGTACAGACTATCATTTACCAGCATCTACACTGAGTAATATTGGAACGATGGCCACATATAATAAAGCTGAAAATCTAAGTGAAAACATGGGTAAATTAAGTGCAAAAGACCACATGGAAGATGTATTTAGCCACTTATATGCAAGTATCACTCAGCTACTACTTTTAAAATTTTAGCTTCAAATTTTTATATTTAGCTCTTTTTTAGCTCCTTTTTTTTTTAAAGATTTAGCTGTTTTTCGTAATTTTCATTTGGCAACATTATTCATGGGTGGGAGTCACATAAGAAAAAATAAATTAAATGCCTTGAAGGCAGCATTAACACCCTGGTTCATAGCTTGCAGGAGTCAGGTGGAATTTGATGAATGTATTAATGGGATAACATCATAAGTACAATTGGTTACAAGTTGCACATGTTAAGTCTAGGAATGACTGTACTCATATAGTTAAATTTAAAAAAAAAAAAAAAAAAAAAAAATTACCTTTTCTATCTTGTTTTCACATCCTCTGCATGTACTACGATTTGATTTGGCATATTCTGTTAAAAAATCATCCATATCTGAATTTTGGGCTTTTGCTGCAGTTTTTAATTTTTTTGCTGCCTTACCAGAGCTTCCTATGTCAGGACCACCACCACCAGAACTACTGCCATCTACAAAAAATAAATAAATATCAATATTACTAAGGTTTTTTGAAGATTCAAAAACCTTCAGGAAATTTCTAATTATTTATATTAGTGTTTTTTTAAAAAATATAGATTTACATCACACAATACAAGAACACAAGAAATGTGATAATTTATCAAGCTGTTGACATTTCAATGGATTTCAAACTAGCATCCTCAAAGCATAAGAAATACTTGTCAGAGAACTGAATTAATTTACTGAATTAATATTGCAATTTCTATCCTGCATATTCAGAGCAAAAATTACAACTGTAACTCAACAATCCGAATTGTTTCTCCAACTACTTAAAATTGTAGAAACAATTCAAATTGGAACTGAAAAAGAACTAATGTCCTAACAAGATAATCTCTAGAGGCCAGAGAAGCATAAAGATTTTGGAAAAGTTAAGCTATATTTCGTCGCCTCCCAGATCTTTGGTAAATTAATGCAGCCATTCTTGTTGAGGTTGGGCAGTGCTTCACAGCCAATGCTTATTCTAAAAACAGACTCTTAGACCTACAGCAATTTCTATGTAGCACAAATGCCTTCTTCCATTCAATTCTGTGTGAAGGAATATCAAGAGCATGATTGGCCAGTCCGAATTGCTACATAGGTGATCATGGATGTAATTTTTGTGTTCTTTCTTCAAGACAGATGTTAGCCAATCTTCCAGTCTGTCCTGAAGCAGGCTAAACTGCAGGCACAAGGAAATTTATATGCTCTAGGACAGGGGCATGGGCAACCTTTCCTAGTTCAGGGGCCAAATTATCATTCTGTCTCCGAGTCAAGGGCTGGACCAAATTATTAAATAAAATAAATTAATATTAAATGAATTAAAACAAGTTGCTACTTCATATTTCATTTATTTATAATATAATGCTTTGGTATAAAGCATTATATTATAATGCTTTATACCAAATGCTTTATACCTCTTAAATAATGCTTTATACCTCTACATAAATTTTATAATATAATGAACGACATAACAATTTAATGTGAAGATTGGCCTTGTACTTCAACTACGAGACTATCAATATTCATGTTAATGTTACTTACGGATAATCGCATAGAATTTTCGAGGTTTTCGTCCGTTATTCTTGTCTGAATTTTTGATTTATTGTATTTCATCTTTGGAAAAAACTGTTCACACATACATGTGCTGCCGAAAAGACAAATGATTTTTCTTGAAAAGACGCGTAAATTTGTATATTTTTTTTCCACCAAATAAAATTTATAAAAATCCATCAAATCAATATTGTTAAATTGTGATTTTAGCACTAAATCCATCTGAAGCTCAATAAGTTCCATCTGTAAGTTTCCTGGCACATTACCCATCGGACGAGCAAATATAGCGAATGTGGAGTCTTTGTTTACGAAGTCGGCAAACCTTGTATCAAATTGCTCTATTAGTGCCTTCAGTTCATCTCCATAACAATTATAAGGGATATTTTTATGAGTTGCTAGAGTAGGAAAATGATAACAATTTTTAGCTCTTATCCGACTTTCCAACAATCTTAGTTTATTACAAAAAGCTTTGACATGTCCATGCAGTTCATGAGCCAATCGTCCTTGTTTTTGCAATTTAAGATTCAGTTCGTTTAGGTATCCAGTGACATCTACAAGGAATATTAAATCACACACTCACTCATCATCTTTTACTTGGTTAACTGTGTTTCCTTTTATGTCCATAAAATCTGCAATGTCTTGTCTCAGATCATAAAATTGTTTTAATTTTAACATTTTACCTTTACTCAACCACCTCACTTCACAATAAGACAAATCTTCATAATCCGAAAATAAGTCTGCCAAATACTCCTTAAATTGGCGATGATTAAGTGCACGTGACTTAATAAAGTTAATACTGGCTACTACAACTTCCATAACATTTGTGAATTTAATCGATTTTGCACAAAGATTTTGTTGGATAATGGCGAAAATTTGTTAAATTTCCTTGCTCTTTCATGAACTATTCCAATAAATCCCTCCTGTGCACCAACCATTGTGGGGGCTCTATCAGTGCATATGCCAGAATAGTGAACTCCATTTAAGCCCAAATCTCTTGAAGACTGTGTCAACTGTTTCAATTATATCTTCACCAGTAGTTGTTCCTTTTAACGGCTGCAGCGTCAATAATTCTTCTGTGATGTTGAAATCCGCATCAACTCCTCGAATAAATATTGCTAGTTGTACCAATAATTCTTCTGTGATGTTGAAATCCGCATCAACTCCTTGAATAAATATTGCTAGTTGTGCTGTATCGGAACCATCAGTGCTGTCATCCAAAGCAATTGAAAATGCTTCCAATCTAGCAATCTTCTCTTTTAAACTTTTTTTGATATCATCAGCCATAATTTCTATCCGTCGGACAACAGTACGCCTCAACAAACAAATATTCTCAAAGTCTTTTTTCTTTTCAGGACATGTTATACTTACTTGCAACATCCAGCAGACATTCTTTGATAAATTCTCCTTCACCAAATGACTTAGAATGCTTAGCGATTTTTATGCTTACCACAAAGCTGGCTTTGACAATGCTGTGGTGCTGCATTCTTTGCTTGTTGAACATTTGCTGCTGGGTATACAAGTTCTTCTTCAACTTCTGTATTTCATCTTTTCGTTGTCCATCAATTTTTGAATGATCCGCATCTCTCAAAGTAAAGTGTCTCTTCAAGTTGTATTCTTTGTTGATGGATATGGATTCATTGCACAGCAAACATACAGGCAAACCTTTATTCAGAATAAAATAATAATTCTCCGTCCAGTTGTCTTGAAATTGACGATTCTCTGCATCTACTTTTCTTTTTAATAACCCCCGACATTGTCCCAAATTTATAAGCAATATTCAGAACTGTCAAACAAAACTGTCTTCTACACCGCAGGCACTGAACAGAACATAACATCAACGCAGGCACTGAACAAAGCACAACACTAACGCAAGTACCGAACTGACACATTGTAACACGTTCACACACGCCGCTAGTCAAAGTGAGAAAGAGACCTTGGTTGGAAAAAACAGTGTGTTTTGTGCAAGTCATATGACGTCAGCTTAATGTGAGTTAGTAGAACACACCATGTTTTCTCCCACCATGAATCAGACAAACGTCGCTGAAATAGATTAGGGCTGGATCAAAAGTAGTAGAGGGGCCAGGGGTTGCCCATATGTGCTCTAGGACAGCGCTTCCCAAACTGTGGGCCGCAGCCCCCTTGGAGGCCATACGTTTTGTTGAGGGGGGGCTGTGAAATAATTAAAACAAATTTCAAATGTTTTAAGACTAAGTGTATTTTTTTTATTTTAAAAGAAACGTATTTAACTTTTATTATTTCTTTTTTGTTATTTTTTATATTTTAATGGAAAAATTCACACATTGGTGTTGGTTCACAAACTTTGCTTCCTGCGTGTTTCGGCGCTTAACGAATATTAGTAAATATTACTTATTCATATGTTTCATTTCAAAGCAGTGGTTAATTGTATTTACTTCAAATGCTCTCCAGGGAAGTTCCAAATCTTTCTGTCCCTTTCATAACACGTTCGTAATCAGGGACTGTTGATATTGACTTTATATACATATCAAAACTCGTTTTATATTATCACTGTCATCCGAGCTAGTTTCCTGTTACCAATAAAAGTTTCGCATATACTTCACACATGAAAAAAAGCTTAAACAAGTTCATGTGGGGATATAGTGACTCGCTTGCAGTGGTAAACAACACGCCCTCTCTAAGAGCCACTATACTGCAGAGGCAATAAAAATAAGTACTTTTATTATGCCAGTGAATAAGGTATGAGGAGTCTGTGTAATATATTTCTCAACAAATAGTGCAATTAGAGACAACTGGGATAAAAACACTAATTAATGAATCACATGTCCCCTTATACAGAAACTATGCTGTATAGACTGAAACAAAACCATATGTTGCATGGGCAAACACAGTATCTAACTAAAAACTATTGTTATTAATTAGATGTATGTGAGTTCGATTTCCCAAGGCAGGAATAAAATTCAACCAAACGTGTTAAAATTCGTAAAAGTGTTAAAACTAAGTAATATATATATATATGAATGTTATGGCAGTTTCACATATGGAATTCGGTTGAAGAGAGTTAGCATTTAAACTCAATTTTCAGCTATGCTTTTATCTTTCGGTTGTGCCATCTTTTGTTAATACCGCACCAATCATATGCACGTTTTAATAAACAGACTGCCTTTGCTGATTGTTTTGCGTTAGGCTTAATTACCGTAAAAGGAGAAAAGTCACAAAAGTGAAAAATGTTCCTGGTCTGGGGGGGGGGGTTCCCTTATTCAGGTAATATTCACTAATTTCATGTTATCAGTCTGTGGTGTGCCAGTATCGGTAAGTGGCGATATTATTTGATCTATTCTACGTTAAAAAATTTAACCCTGAGATGAATAAGTGACGGATAAAAAATAAAAAAAAAATCCCACGAACAATCAGAAGAAGAAACAGACTAAAAAAAAAGGACGGTATTTCATATTTTACCAGAACAGTCCGCATTGTCTTCAGAACCAAACGGTAAGAGGCAAAAAATGTAATATATGCATTTGATTTTTGCAATATTTGCTGTGTATGTTTTGTATTGAATATAAATACAATAAATATTATAATAATATATCTCTATTACGATTTTTTTTTTTTCGAGGGGGGGCCGTGAAATATTTTAATTTTTGCAAAGGGGGCCCTGACATCCAGAAGTTTGGGAAGCACTGCTCTAGGATGTGTAAGAAGATGAAGACGATCCTTAGAAGAACAGATAAAGGCAGCTAGCTAAGTGAAGCTGAGCTGAGTGGTTTCAAAGTGGCATGAAGATATTTGTGAAGAACTTTAACTCTTTTCTGATGCAACCTGAATATGAGAGATGAGAATGGCATGGTTGGGATCTTGTGTCTTGGTTGGGGGGGGGGGGGGGGGGCATGAGCATTTTATCTGTTGAAAGTTTTTTTGCTTAGTTATAAATTGAATTAAACTTGCCAAGAAATTATATTCTTCTTTCATCCTTTATCGAAGTGTAAACAAATAAAGTTTGTGCATGAAGTACCTTCAAGACTAGGCTACTGATATAAAGAGGCTAATGACTTCACTTAAAGTGTTTTAGTATCCCATAATACAAAGCACATACTCTTTCAGATGTGTATAATGCTATGAAATTAATAAGGTGAAATATCTTTTCGCTACTTGTATATGTGAAAAATATATGGCCTCTGCTTCAATTCAATCTTGGTATCTCTTCTGGATTTGGTTCCCACCGATGAGACCTAAATAAAGATCAAAACTGGTGTGGTACTTCCCATAATGCATAGCATTATACATGTGTGAAAGAGTGTGTGCTCTGCATTATGGGATATTAAGGAAACTGATGTGAAGTCATTAGCCTGTATATACAAGTAGCCTAGTCGTGAAGATAAGTCATGTGCAAACTTTATTTGCTTATACTTGGATAAAGGATGAAACAAAAAATATAATTTCTTTGCAAGTTTAAAAAAAGAATTTTAATTTATTTTATAAGTAAGCAAGCCACTAGTTAAAAAATTGCAGAGGCACCCGAGCTTGGTTTCAAGGACTGTGTCACTTGAATAAATAGTCTTGGCTCCACATGTGTTTTGAGGATGCATTATTCGATGGGATAGATGGTGATGTGATTGCTTGTGTAAATATCTTCCTGTGTATGTGGGTTTTCCATAAATAGAAAAGGATAATTGAAAGTTTATTTTTTGCTTGGTTAGAATATAATAAATTTAGTTTAATCCTTTATCCAAGTGTGAGCAAACAAAGTTTGCACCTGAAAGTATCTTCATGACTGGGGTAAGGTGGCACAACACCAGGGCACCTCCTTGCAAAGGTGGAGAAAGCTAACATCATTCCTATCTCAGTATTTCCCATAATGCAAAACACATCTCCTTGCAGATATGTCTAATGTCATGCATTAAAGGAAGGGCCACTACCACCTTACCCCAGTCCTGAAGATACTTTCAGGAGCAAACTTTGTTTGCTCACACTTGGATAAAGGATTAAACTAGATTTATTAGAAAAGGATAGTGAACTATGAAGTAGCCTTGTCACCAGTATGTCCAAAGGTGGAGACAACTGTTACTTTTTGTTATCATGAAATGTATTTTTGGATGTGTTGGCTGTATTGAGTGCTTGGTTTTCAAAATATTCCATATAGAACTTAGTTAACTTGGGGGGGGGGGGGGGGGGGAATCCACTGCAGACACATCATCTTTTTTTTTTTTTATATACCTTTCCATGAAAAAGAACCAGAATAAATGGTGAATCTGTCCAAATTCAAATATGTTAGAGGGGAAAAATGTGGCTTAATAAGGTCAGGGGGCTCTTTGATATAACAGGGTACCTCTACAGTTACTCTGTATGGTTATCTGGTCCCTAGAGCACACTTTCTTAGAACATTAGTTCGTTTTCAAATATTTGAACTGTTTCTACGACTATCTAGCTGAGTGTTGTGTGCTTGTAATTGTTGTAATTTGTGAAATGAATATGCATAGTAGAAAACAAGCAAAATATGAGTAAGTTCAATAAATTAATGATATGTTTTCTGTTGGTGTTGTGAAACACTGCTGTGAATGTTAACAGTTCTTCTTATCAGTTCAAAGTAGTCTAAGTCAGGCACCTGACACTCCAAACTTTGATAGGAAATGGAATTTATGCTATGAATGATTTTAAAGTGATGCAAAAATTATATTTAATTAGCATTTTGGCTATCTTTTCAAGCATACACACATATTGAGGATAGGAATAGTTGACTCTATAATCATTCGAGTCAGGAGGAAGTGTTATGGGTTGGATAAGATTTGCAATAATTCATCTACTTTACGTGAGTTGTAGTGTTTAATTTCCACTCCTCCTTAAACAGAAATGCTTAGGTAAAATTTTTTAATACTTTAACTTCTCCTTTTATCTAAACAGGCTTTCCATGAATCTTAACACGAACTTTTCATATACCTTTTTAACACACCTTAGATACGTTTAGGAGAGGGGGGGGGGTTAAGAAATAAAAGAGGTCACAAATATTTCTGACAATGCATTTTTATTTATACATAATTATTCATCTGGAATGGCAAATACTTGACTTCAATATGAAGCAATTGTGAAAAGTATTAAATATTTTGGGAATTTTACAATGCATATCTTTTTTTTTTATTATTTCATCGTTATGCATAAACTGAATAAAAATTAGGCAACTGGAGTTGATGGAATATCAGGAGGAATGCTAAAAGAGTATTCAGATGAAGTGGCTGTGCCTATGAAGTGAATGTATAATTTGAGTTATTATTTGAGTTAGTGGTAGTTGTGGGAACAAATGATTAAGGTTGTCAGTGTCTTGCTGAAGTATGACAATAATGGGCTGAGACAGAGAGTGAAAATCATGAAATGGTATGCTGGCAGAGCTGCGTGAGCAGAAGGAAGTGCAGTTTGTAGATGTGTGGCATATATTTGAGAGAAGAATGGATTTGTACAAAAGCAACATATTGCATTTGAATGGATTTGGAGTGAGCGAACTGGAGAAACTATTGCTAAAAGGAAGTGCAGTGTGATGGAAGCAAGAGATCAGAGGAAGTAAGAGGTGAAGTGAAAGATCAGGAGAGTTGAAAAGATAAGACTAAAGTGTTTGGTAATGGTAATAGAAGTAGTGTGAGAAATGAAGAGAAAACGGAAATGCTACGGATACAGTGAAACAGGGAGAGTGGATGATGGTAACAGCAGTGCATGTGTGTGTGGGGGGGGGGGGATGATTGGTATAGAAATGGAATGGATAGGAATGGTGGGGGAGTATACTTGAGACTGAGGAGATATATGGGGTAAGAAGTGATAAAAGTGATTTGCTGTGCTTATTTGCAAATGCCAGGAGTATCAGAAATAAGGGAGATGAAATGGTTTCACTGATTGAATTTATTTGCTAAAAAATGTATGGAATAAGTGAAACATGGTTGAATAAGGATGATATCCTGATAGGAATAGAAATAGAAGAGTGCAGTGTTTTTTGTAAGGATAGAAATGACAAGAAGGGAGGGCGAGTGCTACTAACCACATAAATTGGACATAATTCCCTTCATTATCATCATCATCATTTAATAAGCTGGGAAAAATCTGGAAAAATAATAAAATCTCCAAACCTCTAAAAATAAAATTACATAATGCAATTATAATACCCAGTGTGATATATGCTTCAGACACTCAAGAAGACAAAGATACGAAAACTGGAGGTTTTTTGAGAGGAAATGTCTCAGAAAAATAAATAAAATAAAATGGACAGAAAAGAAAACAAATGAAACTGTAAGACAAGCTCTAAAATATACAGACTCATTAATAGAAAAGATCAAAAGAAACAACTTCAATGATACAGACATGTCGAGAGTGCCATCAACAAGGCTACCTAACCTTGCTCTGTATTCAAGATTAAAAGAAAAAAGGAAAAGGAAGACCAAGAACTAAATGGATAACATCAATAAAGGTCAACTCCGGATTACAAATATATAGACAGCTCACCAGCTACGCAAGAAACCGAGACTCCTGGAAGTTGTTGTGGTAACACGGAAGAAGAAGACAGTAAATAAGTAAACGTGGACATGAAAGATAGAAATAGAGGAAATGGTTTGAAGTAGTGTGGAGTAAGGTGGAGGTTGACAGGAAGATATATTTTGTTGAACATTACTGTAGATCAGGGAATGTGGAGGGTAGTAATGAAGACATGTAAAGGGAACTTGAGTTAGTGAACAAGCGAAGGGTGATTATTATAGTGATTTTAATTATGGCAGTATAGATTGGAATGAAGAGCATTCCAATCATCATTACACAAGTCTCTTAGTATGTAAAGGGCACATGAGGATTGATAGCTTTAGATCTGATCATTTCATCAGAGGATGTAATTGTGAATGGGGTTTTTGCATCTCCTTCCAGATGGTGAGAGTGATCATGAAGTGATCACTCTCACCAGGCCAGGAGAGCAACTCAGTTGGTAAGGACAGCAAAAGTGCAGTAGAAAGAGAAATTAGCATATCAGACAAAAAAAATCATAGGGAGTTTTTTCGAAATGTGCAAAGTAAAATGAAGAATGATTATGGCAGAATGATGTTAATGGATGAAGGTCACGGATTGGTAACTGCTGCAAAATAAATAGTTGAGGTATTCAGTGAGCAGTTCATCAGGGTTTCATCCTCACTATGAAATCAGAAGCCCCCAGTGTAGAGAATGAAATGAGAGATTTATGGTGAGTGAGCAAGAGGTATATAAAGAGTTAAGTGAGCAAGATGTCAATAATAGGACTTGATAACATATCACCATGTGTGTCTTACATGAATGTTCCAAGCAGTTAAGTTCAGCCTTGGCCTACCCATTTAACAAGTCTTGCAACAACACAAGTCCCAAAATAGTGGAAGGAAGGCAAAACTGTTCGACTTCACAAAGGTGGCAATAAGGCTATAAATTATAGGCTGATTTGTATAACTGGAGTTGTAGTTAATGTATTAGAGAGGTTGGCAAGAGATAGGATACAAAAGTATAACAGTGGTATTCTCCATGCTTGTCAGCATGGGTTTGTTAAAGGGAGGTTGTGGCTTTTGATAGACTGCTGTTCAACAAGGTGACAACCAACCTGGAGCAAATGGAATTGGAAGGGAGATTAGTGAGCTAGATAGAAAACTGGCTCTCAGATAGGTATCAGCAAGTTGTCTATTAGTGTGCCAAAGAGATCTGTTTTGGGACAACTGTTATTTAATTTGTATATTAATGATACTGAGATAGTTTTAACTGGTGATAAACAACTGTTGCAGATGATGCAAAACTGTGGAGAGTGATGAGCAATCAAGCAGATGTTGATGAGTTTCTTGGTCTTACAAGAGAACTTGAACACTGTATGGAGTGGGCAACAGTATGGAACTGTTGGTTCAATGTTGCAAAGTGTAAGGTTGTGAAATTTAGTAGGCAACAATGGGATGCAAAGCATACACTTTGTGGGGAAATTCTGGTGAAAGTTCAGGAGACAAGTGACCTTGGAGTAGTGGTGGTGGTGGATCTAAAGTTCAGATGCCAGAATGCACAAATTGCAAAATCATCATATCTGATTATTGCAGTAATTTTTTTTTTTATATTGAACCCATACATGAGAGGTTGGTTAATCAACATATAATAAGTTAGTACCAAGTATGGATAAGGTGTGGAGGATCTTGAAATGCAGAAATAACAAGGCTCTAGTTCCATATAAGATCTTCATCAGACCTCATATGGATTACTGTGCACAGATTTGGTCTCCTGGTTTTCACAGTGATGAGGATATATATAGGAAAGGATCCAGAGAAGGCTGAGTAACTGGTCTTTAGGATGTGGGATATGATGACAGATTGAGGAAATGCAGTATGCAAAGCCTTGTGAATTAGTAGGAAGCAACAGGGGGTTTGATTGAGATTAAGATGGTAAAGGATTTACCGGATTAATGTGGAAGAAGGGGGGGGGGGGCATCCCCGTAAGCTATATGAGGAATGTGTGAACAGGGAAAGGAACAAGTTCTTTGCATGGATAGTAGTTAGAAGTGGATTGCATTGCAGATACACTGAATGAATTTAAAGCACAATTCGATGAGCTTTCTGTGGGAGGTAAACCCTGCCTCCCATTGTGGGTTTACTTCCCACAATGAGTCTTTTGACTCAATGGAGGGCTGGTGTTAATAATGATACCTATTGCACAAGGGTAGTGCAAAGACTGATGTGTCTAACTATAAACTATCAGTATCTCAGAGTAGTTGTGGTAATTTGGGGAAATTGGTAAGAGTTCACAGAGAATCAATGCTTTGCAAAAATGGCCCAAGTGGTTAGTATACCTACTCACCAAGCTGAGGGTTCAAATCCTGATGTGGGCATAGATGTTCGTCATTATCTTTAGGTGAGAGATGAATGTCATCACCCAGTGTGATACCACCACCGGTTATTTCATGCCACTTATTGAGGGCCTAAAGTGGCATGAAAAAGTTCCATGCTTAATCTCTAGATCATGGTTTCTGAATGATATAAATTGATAAAAATAAAAACAAAAAATACTTAGTCACCAATAATAAAAAATATAGTATAAGTATGGAAATAGACTCTTGTGGGTGGGAACAACATTAAAAAACAGCATGGGGTAAGATCATATTTCAACAAGTTGTTGGAAGATTTTCCAGTTGGTTATATTATAAATTAAAGATACTAAGAAATTATATACTTGGTTTAATCCTTTATCCAAGTGTAAGCAAACAAGTTTGTGCCTGAACTGTATTTTTAGGATTGGGGCAACTCGTATGGGATTTGCTCCAACTCGCTGGGGCAACTCCCATAATGCATAGCATTATACATGTCCACAAGGAGATGTGTTTTGCATTGTGGGATACCAAGGCAGGTGATATGAAGTCATTAGCTTCTTTATATGAGTTGCTGATATAAAGTCCTGAAAATAGTTCAGGTGCAAACAAACTTGTTTGCTTAAACTTGGATAAAGGATTAAACCAAACATATAATTTCTTGGTATCTTTAATTCATATTTGAACAACTTGCTCACATTTTATAAATTTACGGTTGAGTTAGATAAGGGAAATGGATACACCATATTACTGGGCCAAGGTGATAGATTATAAACTATCACCTTGGATAAAACAGTGGCTGAATGATCCCTCTGTACACAATGCCTGTTGCTGAATGATTTAGTGAGTTCATCTAACTGGAGCTCAGAGCATCATCATTACTCCAACATATCATAAAGACAAAAATTTAATCATTTAGAGTAAGTAAAAGTCATGATGTTGCTGTGATACCATAACACTCACCCATAATTCATATTTGAACAACTTGCTCACATTTTATAACTTTACAGTTAAGTTAGAGAAGGGAAATGGATACACCATATTAGTGGGCTTTTGATAGGATATAGCATGAAAGGTTATTTAAAATTAGAATATATGGGACTGGATTATAAACTATCACCCTGGATACAACAGTGGCTGAATGATCCCTCTGTACACGCTGCCCATTGGTGAATGATTTAGTGAGTTCATCAAACTGGAGCTCAGAGCCATCATCATCATTACTCCAAAATACCATAAAGACCAAAAAAAATTTAATCATTAGAGTAAAATTTAATCAGTAAAAGTCATGATATTGCTGTGACACGATAACACTCACCCAATAGAATGTTGACTGTGCAATGCTTTCTCAGCTATGGGGGAGAGTTGTACACAGAGATGCCTGTTACACAGTGACTATGGAGCGGATATGTAACACACTACACAGGCTTGAGTGTGTGGCCTTCAGGAAAAGATGCTGTCACGATGTTCAAAAGGAGCAGATCTTCTGGGCAGGGATTTGCACCTTATAATGTCCCCCCCCCCAATTCTGGGTGGTACCACAAGGTTAGAGCGGGTGTGCAGCACTTGAATGTCTCATTGGGTTAGAGATGAAGAGAGACAGGAGCGAAGAAAGACAAAAGCCTTGCTCTAGAATATTTTTGTTTTGGTTTCTCTGCTGACTAGATTGGAAAGGAATATATTCCTTTCAAGTCAGTGGTGACTGCAACCATTACATATCTGAGCAGTGTGCCAGTGACGTGCTGGACTGCAAAGTGTGGTGTTCAGGATGCATAACCTTGTGGTACAGGTCTTGAGGGAGACACCTTTGGCATGCCCACAGCGAGATAACAGGCAGTTGTCAACAGGGGTGTGGCACTATAAATTAGACAATAAGCTCAGCAAGATGCAAAACTCACACTGCCTCCCTCCATTGGTTGATTTTTATGAACTCTGAGTGGTGGATCACTCAGCTCACAGGTTGATTAAGAATGCAGCACTTGAGAGAGTTGGTGTGAATTGCAAGATGTACTGAGTACTGATTTTTCAAATGAATACTACAGCCTTGAGTACCTCTCACCTGTCTGTCTGATTTCCGAAACATGTCTGCATACAAGATGCAATGAAACTAGTTGCAATGAGGGGGGAGGGGTCCACAAGATTTAGAGTGACCAGTTGTGCACTACAGGGATTAGTCCTTGGTCCATTATTCAATTTTTACATCAATGACTGGGAAGGATTTGACAGAAGACATAATTACTTGCTGACGACACAAAGATAGGGAGGGCAATCAGGAATGCAAATATCCTGTAGTACTTGTAGAATGATTTGAATGGGCTGTAATTGTGAAACGTAAAGTTATGTACTTTGCTGTGATGAGATATCCAATGGCATAATTACAGGATTATGCTATTGAATATCTCAACTGACCAGGCTAGAGATCTTTGGGTTTTAGTACATAGAAAGCAGAAGTTCAGGGTCTATAGCAAAGATTGTGAATATTTGCAGAGGATAATTGCAATGCTGAAACAAACACTGACATGTAAGAAAAAGGAAGTAATTTTGCCTCTTTACAAGGCTTTGATACAACCTCACCTGGACTACTATGCAGAGATGACCTGATCTAGTTTACTGAGGTGATATAATGGAGCAGGTGCAGAGGTGAGAGAATTAAAGATGATACTGGGACTGTGAAATCTATACTCCTATGTGAAAATAGCAAACAAAAGAGGGGGGGGGGGATTTGATAGACTAACAAACTTCTGAAAGGCTCATAGATGACATTAGGAAATGGAAAGGATGAGAGGGCATGCATGGAAATTGAGAATTAATGCAATTAAGAAAGGGATGAGAGCCAGAATTTTCTCTCACAGCAGCATAGTGCATGATTGCAATGGATTGACTAAGGTTGTGACTGTAGGTAGTGTGAATGATTTCAAGAATAGGTATGACCACTGGTATGGGCAATATTGCTTCCCTCATTGAGTCCTTGATTCCCTACTACTTTATGTTCCGACAATGGATAAATACACTTAGATGAGTTTCTTAAATTGTATTGGCTTAAGAGAGTTCCATGTTTTCTGTTGATAAATGGAACTAAAACTAAACTGCTGCTCCATTTTCTTTACAATTCACTGAAAACAGAATATTCTGACCAAACAGTTAAAAAAAGAGAAAAGCATAACATCTTTATATTATAAAACCGTGTCATGTAGTTGTCTAATAATGAGCAATTTAAAGAAAAAAGACCAAGGAGGTTAGAGCATTAACAAAAAAAAGAAAAATGCAATCCTTCAAGTTGCATCTCCTGAGCAACAAAAGAACTAGGAACAAATGTGCAGCAAGCTCTAGATGTGTACATTTATTTAGTAAAGCAAAATAAATAGCTATATTTTGAAAAACCTTCTTATTCAGGCTAATAGATTTCAGGCCAAGTAGCCTGTTCCATTCTCATGCCATTATTATCTTGGTCTTATAATTCTTTGTTTGCCAATTGTTTAGGAGTATAAACATCACCTGCATAAAACAAAGAACTAAGTTTGTATCTCTAATTTTAATACCAAGTTTAATGATGCTTTCTTTCATAATGCAATCCATATACGTAATGAATAAAAATGGAGATAATATGCATCCCTTTCTTACCCCTGATTTTACATCAAACCATCTTCATATTTCCTTCAGTTCTAACAGCTTACTGACAACTTAAATATAGACTGTATATTATTATAATGTTCCATTTATCCACATATAAGATCCATGTACGATCCTGAAATCTTTTCTCTGGGAATGCTGCCATATGGATTTTCAAGATCTAGAAAATTTAAGTACAGATCCCTGTAATATCCCCAAGATTTCTCAACTATTTGTTGCAAGTGAAAATCTGATATTGACCACCTCTTTATAGCCTGAACCCAGCTTGTTGTTCTCCAAGTTTTTCTTCTGCAATTTTTCTGAAAATCTGATTTCAAGTATGTTTGTATAAATCTTATAAATCTTAACTGAAACATTTGTTAGAGAAATTCCTCTAAAATTCTTACATTCAGCTTTATTCCCTATTTTATAGATGGGAAATATTAGATCCCTACTGTAATCATCTGGAATTCGCCCTTCTTATCAGTCCCTTTCAATTATGCGGTGTAGCCACTGCAAAAATTTTTTATACCTCCATACTTAAGCATTTCTGGTCAAATATCCTCTACTCCAGCTGCCTTTTTTTTTACCTCAAGTATTGATATGCACCACTGTTTTTATTCCTCTTGAAAATTTTCTACTACTGTTCTGTCACTGCTTGTTTCATTTAACAGTCTTTCAAAGTAGTTAACTACACTTTGCACCTTTATCATCTGATTCCTTTGACAGTACTCTTTTCTTCATTTCTAAGCATTTTAATAGCTTCCAGAGCATTTTGCAACCTTCCTGATATTTTCTACATTTTTACCAAAGTATTTCTTTGATTCTTATTTAGATATTTTTACATACAGCTTAGCTCTTGCTTACATTTTTCTCTCTATTCTTTTAGGACATCTGCTGACTTATTTGCCATTAATGTCAGGAATTCTTAAGTTAAGGGGATAATAAATCCCTCATTATTTTATTATTATTCATTATTACCCGCTTAACTTAATTTACGCCACCGGAAAAAATAGCCTCTTGGCTCTTTATCATCAGGAATCCTTTTTTCTTGTCCAGGCCTGCTTCTTTAACAACTTGTGTCCACCATGGTGTTCTCAATTTTCTATCCTTGCAAAAGACTTCACCTCCCTAGCTGAATCAAATAATGCTTTCTTCAGGTCCCACTAAGACTCCAAGGTTTAGTTCTTGTTTTCAATTTGTTTCATTTTTTCTTCAATAACATCTGTATAGTTGAGTCCACAGTTTATCTCAAAAAGCTGCTCAACTTTAATTCTTTTTAAAACTTTTTTACATACTGTTCTTTTCAACATAATATTCATTTTCATCCTACTTAGCACTAAGTGATGGGTCACTTCCAATTTCAAATCCTTTGTACCCTCTTATATCCTGAACCAACATGAAGATATCACTATCAAAAATATCACCAATGTCAATGAAGTTTTTCTTATTTAGAAAAATTAAACAGAGAAACTTAAACTTACATAAAATAAATTTATTAGCTGTGAAATTTTTGCAGATGTATCATAGGCATCTTCAGTACATTGAAAATAAAATACAATATAAAATTACAATAAAAGAATCATTTGCAAAAAGCACCACTAATGCATTAATATAGTGTTAATAGTATGCATTTCAACTTACGTACCAATATTAAAGTAGGTTTTCTTACTTAAGTATAAAGAGCTAATAAGCTTCATTTCGGCAATGAAAACATTACTTAAATTAAGGGGATATTAAATCCCGCATAGTTTTAAAACCGAATAAGAAACTCAAAGATCGGAATCAGAGTTTCTTGCCGATTATAGTAAACTATAAAGTATCGGCGACACTAGCGTTAGCCAATGCAAGTGATCCTAGTACGTAGTACAATACCGGGCAACTCGTTGCAAAGGTGGAGGAAGTTCAGATCGCTATTTTCTTAGGTATTTTCCATGATGTAAAAACACATTTCCTAGGAAATGTATGCTGTTATTACATTATGGAGGGAGGTCACTACCCAGACCGGTTTCAGCCTTTTTTGAGGCTTCATCAGTGAGTAGCTAGACCTAATACCAAAGTGTATAGCGAAAAGAACTCATGTACTCTGCGAACGAGTTTTCCAAACAGGTGCAACCATTAAGTTACTTAAGTATAAAGAGCTAATAAGCTTCATTTCGGCAATGAAAACATTACTTAAATTAAGGGGATATTAAATCCCGCATAGTTTTAAAACCGAATAAGACACTTTGGTATTAGGTCTAGCTACTCACTGATGAAGCCTCAAAAAAGGCTGAAACCGGTCTGGGTAGTGACCTCCCTCCATAATGTAATAACAGCATACATTTCCTAGGAAATGTGTTTTTACATTATGGAAAATACCTAAGAAAATAGCGATCTGAACTTCCTCCACCTTTGCAACGAGTTGCCCGGTATTGTACTACGTACTAGGATCACTTGCATCGGCTAACGCTAGTGTCGCCGATACTTTATAGTTTACTATAATCGGCAAGAAACTCTCTGATTCCTATCTTTGAGTTTCTTATTCGGTTTTAAAACTATGCGGGATTTAATATCCCCTTAATTTAAGTAGGTTTTCTTATTTCTGGAGTCTTCTCTTTACACGAATACCTTTATGTTGGAACATGGTGTGACAGGTTCAAATCCTGAGTAGAAATCCAGCAGATACTTACCATTATTCTTAGCTTTGCCCTTTTCTCCAAATTTTTCCCAAAATAATTCTATACGCCTGGTGGGATTCATTTTGTACTCTTCGTTTAGTCCAACATGGACCACTTTTTCTATTTTCTTTATGTCAAGCTGCATGCTCTAATGACTTGAAAAATTCCTCCACTTATTCCTTAGGAAAACCTTCTCTGGAACCATAGGAATAAAACAGGCTACATGCTGAACTACAAAACTGGAAATTATGATCAACTTAGAAGAATACCATCTTTGGTCACATGGTATCAGTTACTGAATGGAAAAAATGTCAGCAATGCATGGGAATCTTTGAAAAAGTGCTTGAATGAGGTGGTATCTCAATTTGTTCAAAGAATAAATAGGTTGGGAGTGAAATGGATATCCAACCTTATTAAGAAAGAATTCCACAAGAAGATGATGTGGAAAGAATATCATGAGAATAAGAGTAAGAGGAGTTATGAAATATATAAAGCTCAGACCAGAAAAGTAACGAGTATTGTGAGGAAAGCTAAATCGGAGTATGAAAAGAAATTGGCCATGCAAGCTAAAGGCAATCCAAAAGAATTTTATCGTTATGCTGCAAGCAAAAGAATGAATATGGAAGAATAACTTTATTGAATGCAGATGGTACACGAGTGTCGGAAGCTAAGGAGATTGTTCAGGTAATGAGTGCTCACTTTGCTAAGATATATCAACCAGGTGTACGTAGCATGGTACACAGTGCAACTGCTACTTGGATGAAGGGTTAGAGGTTCATGAAAATGAGGTTGAAGAGCTGTTGCATAACCTAGATAAGAATTTGTCAATAGGGACAGATGGAATATCAGCCCGTTTGCTAAAGGAATGTTCAGCTGAATTGGCTAGGCCTTTCACACATTTGTATCACTTGAGTCTCAGATCAGGAATGTATGATAGTTCCATTGCACAAGGGTGATGCAAAAATTGATGTGTCTGACTACCAACCTATTAGTATCTCTGGTGTGGTAGTGAAGATTTTAGAGAAGTTGGTAAGAACTCACATACAGAAATGAGTAGACAAGCATTCTATAGTGGGTAGACAAGTATTCAAATTTGAATACTCTGCAGGGAACAGCATGGGTTTACTAAAGGAAGATCATGTTTTAGCAATTTGCTCATATTTTATAGTAATGTTACAACCAAGTTGGATAAAGGGAATGGATACACCATGATAATGTTGGAATTTTCTAAGGCATCTGATACGATACTACACGATAGGCTGTTGCGTAAACTGCAGAATATGGGATTGGAAAATAATCTATTGACTTGGATCAGGGGATGGTTGACAGACAGATATCAAAAAGTTGTATACAGTAGGTGTAAATCTGCAGGATTTAAGGTGACCAGTGGTGTACCCTCAAGGTTCAGTCCTTGGGCCCATTATTATTCAATCTGTACATTAATGACATCAAGCAGGGCATCAGCAATTGTTTGCTGATGATGCAAAGATAGGCAGGGCAATCGGGGATGCTACTGATATTCAGCAATTACAAAATGATTTGAATAGACTGGAAATCTGGGCAAACGAAAATGGCTGTCGGTTTAATGTTAGTAAGTGTAAAGTTATGCAGTTTGGCGTAATTAGAGAGAGAGGGATATTATATTAGTGGGCAAGAAACTGAAGAGGCAAGGGATCTTGGTGTATTCGTGAATAAGAATTAAAGTTCAAAGGTCACATAGCAAAAGTTGCGAATGGATACAACTCAGAGGATAATTGCTATGTTGAAGCGAACCTTGACATGTAAGGATAAGTAAATTTGCCTCTTTATAAGGCTTTGATAAGACCACACCTGGATTACTGTGTGCAGATTTGGTATCCTGGGTTCCAAGGGGATAAAGAAGCTGTGGAAAGGGTGCAAAGAAAACAAAGATTATATCCAGATTATGGGATTTAGATTATGAGGACAGATTGTGAGTATGTGGATTGCAGACTTTGGTTAACAGGAGAAAGTGGGGTGATAAGTAGAGGTCTATAAACTTTTGAATGGGTCTTATAGCATTTCAAATGATGAAAATTTTCATTATATTCAAGGCGGGGAAAGAACACGGGGGCATCCATGGAAGTTAAGGTTGTTCTCAGTCAAGAAAGGGGTAAGAGCTAGGTTTTTCTCCCAGAGAGCAGTGAGTGAATGGAATAATTTGCCCTTAGGGGTAGTGAGTGCATCTTGTGCAAATGAATTTAAGGGAAGGTATGATAGCTGGGTTGGATAATTTACAGCCTCCCTCAATGAGTTCTTGACTCCCTGGAGGTCTCAGATAATTAATAATAAATAAGTTTCATTTTCCATTTCCCCATTTTGAAATCTGCCCACATAACTCCACTTGAAACTTCCTTCCAATCCAAAAGTTTATCTTCATGTTTGGTGTTGAATACTATCACTATTCTATTTTCTTGATTATTATTGCCTGAGTATAACTAACATCCTATATTTATTACTTAGTAAGATCTCACCTGTTTTTGACTTCTTGGTTTCAAGTAATGCCAATTATGTCCACATGGTACTTTGCCAGTTCTTCTGCAAGTTCAATTTCCTTTCTCTTAACATTCCTTATGTTGATGTTTCCTATCTTCAGTTCTTGTGTTGGATTTATTTGTCTTTTTCTAAGATGTTTATTTAGAGTTTGTTAAAGTAGCTGACATTTCACCATTTGCTCTGGTTCCCTGACAAAAAGAGCAGGGCCTTGTTTAACATGGTAATGTCACAGCTGGCATGAAACCTCATGATGTTGTACAATCATATATATTTGTGGTTTATGCCAAAAAAAAAGCATCAATTTAGTCAAGTAAGTCCCAAATTGCCATCCTCATTCACTCAATACTCCCCAGTGGATACCTACTAATGTCCAATCTTCACCACATGAAGGTGAAGATTGGACATTAGATTAGAGCCCCAATCAGTTCTCTGCATACCTGAAAGGTGATGTGGAGGTCTTCTCCCAGGTATTTGGCTTTGACCAATCCTGAAATGTTCCAATATTTTATTATCTATCACTATTTTACTTAAGGGTCAAAGCTGTATAACTGAGAGGACCTCCACATAGCCTTCAAAGGAATGCTGAGAACCGACCAGGGCATCTGACCTAATGTCCAATCCTCACCTTCTTGTGATGCACCCTGTTAGGTATCTACCTGGATACTAAACAAACGAGGATGAGCTGCCAATTTGGGATTTAGCCGACCAAATTTTATTCTTATTGGCTTAAACCAAAATACAAAATGATGGTACAACATGACAGAATTTCATGCCGGCTGTGGCATCACCTGGTTAAACAAGCCCATGTTGTTTTCGCCAGGGAACCAGGACAAACAGCAAAAAGTCAACTACTGGAACAAATCTGAAAACACACCCCAACTCAACATCACCAGCATTCCAGATCAGTACTATCAACATAAGCACAGGAAACGTTAAGGTCAGCTCTTTGCTTTATGCGGACGATGTTATACTTCTAAATAAATCCAATACAAGTCTGCAAGATTACCTGACTAAATTGAATAATTGTTGTAATAAATATGGTATGAAGGTCAGCAATAAAAAGACAAAGACAACGAAAATAGGCAGAATCATTGAAAATGTCATCTGCACTGTGAACGGAGAACCTACAGAACAAGTAAAACATTTCAGCTACTTAGGCACAATCTTTAGTGAAGATGGTAAATTAAATATGGAAATAGACAACAGAATCAACAAAGCTGGTATAGTAAGAAGTCAACTGAATAAATTCATATGGAATAAGAGAGAAATTAGAACACTAAATTAACTGTATACAAGACAGTGTTCAAACCACTTTTAATTTATGGATCTGAGAGCTGGGTCAGAAGTAAAACACCTGACCAAAGACTAGAGAGACTGCAGATATGAGAGTCCTGGCAAAGATTAGAGGCGTGAACAGGTGGCACCAAGGCAATATCATATTAAAAACGAGGATATTAGGAAAGAACTTGACATTGTCAGCATCCAGGTGGTATGGTCACTTAAACAGAATGGGCAAGGAAAGATCAGCAAAACAAGTGTTCTCTGCCAGGTTGGCAGGAAAAGACCAAGCGGAAGACCAAGATGGATTGAGAAAGTAAAAAGTGCCTTAGAAGAGAAATATAAGATCTGATAATGTTGGAGTCTTGACATGTAACAGATTGATTTGGAGGAAAATTGTAGATAGGAAGTTAGTAATGTGTAAGTTTTTCATGTAGTATTATCATATCCTGTACACCCCTTTAGGGTACATGGCAGGAATTTAATGATGATGACTATTTTACTTTTTTTGCTGTTTTTTTCCCTTTAAAAGCCATTATTTTTCTTTAGATATTTTAATTACATACTTCTGAGATTATACTTAATAATTTCATTGATATCTGTACATCATCTTCTGATGCAGCAATACAGTATGATTTTTTTATCCATAAATAATAACATGTCTAAGTTTGTTTCTGGGTTTATTTGTATTACAAATAGATTTCATTGTTTTGAAATTATTATAAATTCCAAATTAGAAGTGATAGAGTACATCACTGCAGTACCTCTCTTTATACATTTTGATCTAATACTTGTTTTAATTTGATTACTATTATTAGATTTCCTGCATGATGTCTTGAATTAATTGTAAGAGTTGGTTTTGGTATATTTAAATCAGCTAATATTTCAAATAATTTTTGTATGTTATGCTCATCAAACTTTTTTGTAATCCAAAATAATTATTAATTAATAATTTGAAATAAAGATTGAGTCTATGCAAGATCAGTCTTTTCAGAATCCATTTTATTCTTCTAGTAGTTGATCCAATACAATATTTTTTAGTTTCTGCTTTAATATTCTTGAATAAAATTTGCAACCTGCACTTAGTAGATTAATTCTTCTACAGTTATTACAGTTATGTTTATTTCCTCTTTTTATATATATATATATAGTGTTATAATTAGTACCTTTTTTTTTTTTTTCAAGGGCTAGTTTGCCAATAATCCAATATTATTAAAGAATTTCAAGAGTTTTTTTTTTCACTTGTTTTTTATACAGTTCCATATTTATAGTCTCCTCTTGGTGGATTCCTATTTGTCATTTTCTTCATTATATACATGCATATCTATATGGATATTAAGTGATGAGTAGACAAGACAGGAATGGCCTAGGATGTAAGGGGGGGGAACAGTTGGGTTTGATGAGTACTGGGATGGGAAATGAGAGAGGAATGGGTCTAGGAAAGCATAAAGAACCTACATCAAATAAGTGGTACCATTGAAACTAATGGACTGTTATGTCTATATACAAATGCTAGAAGTATCAGAAACAATGAAAACGACATGGTTACATGACTGAGATCACTCACCTAAAAATTGTTAAAATAAGTGAGACATGGTTAGTTGAGGATGACATCCTGACAAGAACGGAGATGGAAGGTTTCATGTAGATAGAAAGGGTAAAAATGGAGGTGGAATACTACTGATGACAGAAAAGAAGTTATGACCATACAAGGTAGAGATGCAAGGGGGAAATAGTGACAGTGGTTTTAAGGCAGTATAGCATGAGGTAGAATTAATAGAATGAAATAGCTAGTTGGATGTTGCTATAGGTTTGGCAACATGGAGGGTAGTAACCATGAAATGTATAATAAAATTAGGCAAGCAAATAGGAAAAGGGTGATCATTATGGGTGATCTTAATTAGGGCAATATAGATTGGAATGATGAGATAGCAACCAGAAGTAAAGAAAATTATTTTCTTGAGTTTTTGAGGGACAACTACCGCACAGTATTTAACAGAGGGTACACAAGGATTCAGGGTTTTGTATTTGATCATCTCATCAGAGAATGTCATAAGTGAGGTGTCAAATCTCCCTCCAGTTGGTGAGAGTGACGACGTGATTACCTGGGTGTTTGCCAGATAATCACTGAAGGTGTAGTATGGAATGAGGAGTTGGGTAGAAAGGAGATCAATGCTGCTCAAGTGCTATTCAAGAACTATCTAATAGAAACAATGTCTAAATATATTCCAAGGATCAGGAGATTAAGTTAAATAAGGTAGGTATGAAATGGATGAATGTTGAGATTAAGCATGCAATACAGAGAAAGGAGGCATTATGGAAGCAACATATGACAAGTGGTAATAATCAATTCCATGAGGAGTACAAATAACAGGCAAGGAGAGTGACCAGGTTGATAAGGGTAGCAAAAGTGCAGTATGAGCAGCAGTTAGCTAATGAAGCCAAAAAACCTCAGGGAGTTCTTTCAATATGTAGCCAGCAAAAAAGAAAAAAGAGAGAATGATTAAGGTAGAATGACACTGATTGAAGAGAATGATTAAAGATAACTGCTGTGGAGGATATTGTTGAGATAGTTGAGAAATTCTCCATGGTATGAGATATCATGGAGAGTTTCAAAGCAGTGGATGATGAGGAGAAGAGACTGACTACTGTGAGTGAGGAAGAGGTATTTGTCAAATTGAGTAAACTAGATGTTACTAAAACATGACCTCCCTTTAGCGAATACGTGTTGTCCATCAAAGATAATACCATTGTTGTCAACCCAATTCTGGATCCTGGTTCTCACTAACATCTCCAACACTTTAACCACAACACCTGACACACAGATGGTCCTATGGCTGTAGGACTTGATATATCATCACATACATATTTTGAAGAAATGTGGTAGGGTGTTGACATCTGCCATAGCATATTTATTTAATATGAGTCTTACACTGGGTCAAATGCCAAAGGAGTGAAAGGAAGACAAGATTGTACTGCTGCATCAGGGAGGTGACAGAACTCAAGCATCAAATTATAGGACCATCTCTGTGTGTCAGGTGTTGTGGTTAACGTGTTGGAGATGTTAGTGAGAACCAGGATCCAGAAATGGGCCGACAACAATGGTATTATCTTTGATGGACAACACACATTCACTAAAGGGAGGTCATGTTTTAGTAATCTACTTCCTTATTACAAAAAGGTGACAGCTGCATTGGACAAGGGAGATGGATACACAGTGGTATACTTAAATTTTGCGAAGACATTTGATAGATTGCCACATGATGAGTTGACAATCAAGATGGGGTCACTTATTAGATTAGTGCACTGCATTGGAGATTGGTTATCTGATAGATATCAGCAAGATGCATATGTGGGAGCAATATCCCAGAAGAGTTTAACCAGTTTGTTAATAATATTCAGTGAGAATACATAAAGAATGGATTAGGTGTTGTTCATTATCCATAATGAAGCTTAACACCAAGAGGAAAAAATACATTTATTAAACTCACTAATATTTTGCTGGTGTTCTACCCAGCATCTTCAGAGAATAACGATAACTGTGATAGGCACATAGCAATAAACAAAGTAATTGTAGAAACAATTTAAGCTGTAAATGACACTTAATTCAGAGAAGTCCAGCTATTAGGTCTTAAAATGATAGTCTCCCAGATCTTTGGTAAATTAATGCAGCCATATTTGTTAAGCTTGAGAGTGTTTCATAACTGATGCTGCTTCTATGAATAGCCCTTCAGACCTGTAACAACTTCTATGTAATAAAGATGTTTTTCTCCATCTGATCCTATGTGAAGCAGTATCCAGAGCATGGTCTGCCAATCCTAGCTTGCCATACTGATGATCTTGGGCATAATTTTTATGTTTTTCAAGGCATATGCTAACTGATCCACCAGCCTGTCCAAAGTAGATTAACTAGCAGGCACAAGGAACTTTATACACTCCCAGATGTTTCAAGAGGATGTAGTTAATTGAATGAAAGATTTGAAAGTGGTATAAAGATCATATTTGCAAAGAACTTGGGCTATTTTGTCTGATGTACCCATAACATATGGAATGGGAATGTTTCTGCTGTGATCCTTTATGTGGGGGTGTAGGAGGGGAGGGGATAGCAGATGCATATAATATTTTATCTATTTAATATGGGTTGTACCATTGGCTAAAAATGTGTTATGAAAGTCCCTCCTGTTAAGGAGGTGGAGAAAAGAGATCTGGGTGGATAAAGGTCTAAAATTTAGAGGACACATTGCCAAAATTGTCAGGACAATACAACGAATTCTGCCAGCAATGCAGAAGACACTGATTTGTAGAAGTAAAAGGATTCTAGTTACATTCTATGATGCCTTGATTAGGCCACATATGGACTGTACACAGATTTGGTCACCTGATTTTCTAAAGGATGAAGAGATATTGCAAAGGATCTAGAAGTGATTCACTAAGATAGTTTCTGGTCTCTGGAATGATGAATATAAAGAAGGTTAAGAACATGCAATTTACAGAAACTAGTGGATAGTAAGAAGGTCATATGATAGGCGTAGAAATTGTAAGGGGGGTTGTTACAGGATTAACAGTGAAGAGGTTTTTTTCATAAAATGGTGGGAGATGGAAGGGGGGGGCAGGGAACAAGAGATCATCCATGGAAGCTGTATAAGGAGGGTGTATGCAAGGGAGTGAAAAGCAGGTCTTTTTTTGTATGAAGTGCTGTGAATGATCGGAATGCATTGCTTGAAAGTGTGGTGTCTGCAGAGAATTTGAATGTATTTAAGGCAAGGTATGATAAACTGTGTGTATGACAAAGGGACCTCCTGCAACGAGTCTTTGATTCCATGGGGGTCTTGGGACGATAATAATAATAATAGAATCCTTTATGATGGTTGGCATAGAATTGTAAAGGGACTTATATTTTATGATAAAGTGATGGTGTTGGATAAGGGCAATTCATATATAGTGATATTCTTGGACTTAGAAAAAATATTTGATAGATTGACTCAGGGTGGGATGGTGTACAAGCTGCTGAGGATGGGAATAGATAAACTGGTTAAATGGACTGGAAATTGGATCTTTAAATAATACCAACAAATCAGTACCTGGGAAGAAAAAAAAAATAAAAGATAACTAAGATGTGTCCCAGGGTTTTTTTCTTAAACCCATGATATTCAATTTATTTATTAATAATATTTCAAGCAGATCAAATGTCTGTTGATCATGCAAAATTGAGGAGCACTGCTGATGTTAACTCACCCTCAGGAAGATTTTAATAGACTCTTAGCTTGGACAAATGAGTGGGGGTAGTAGTTATAAGTGCAAAGATGTTGCTGCACTTTGCAAAGTGCAGTGCAAAGATATAAGGCTGTGTAATATATTGACTGGACTGTGCATCAGAAAGTGGGTGCAATTCAAAATTTAGGGGTTATGTTTGACCGTGTACGTAAGTTTACAAAGACTGCACATTGCATTGCTGCTATGATAAGGAGCACACTGACATGCAGGGATAAAGTGGCGGTTGTGCGACTGCATAGAGCAATGGTCAAACCAGATGCTCAGATTTGGTCACCTAGTTTTCATTGTAATGTGAAAACATTGGAGAAAGTCCAGAGACAAGTGACTAAGGCAATAACAAGACTTTGGAATGCCGGCTATGGAGATAGGTTTGAAGACTGTGAGTTACAAGTTTGGGGAATAGAAGGAAAAGAAGTGATATGATGTGATAGATGTTTAAGTTAGTGAGAGGACTTTGTCAGATCAATACAAAGGGGATAATAAAAATGAGTAGAAGGTGAGGGAAAGACAAACAAGAGGCCACTGCTAGAAATTCTATAAGGGTGTGGTGAAGAAATGCATAAAGAGAAGATTTTTTTTATGTGGAGAATTGTGGGTGATGGGAAAATGTTACCTGAATGCATCACGAATGCAGGGAGTGTTAAAGATTCGATATAATAAACATGTTGGTTGAGCGAACTTCCCACAATGAGTCTACTGACTCCATGGAGGTTGGTGTGATGACGATGATAATAATAATAATATTGTAGGTCTGGAATAATACTATTTTCCTTAGACTGTTTTTTCATTTTTATGAAATTTTACTTTATTCAAAGGATTCTGAAAATATGTCACTTATTTTTCTAAAGCTATTGTTTATATTTTTACTTTCATTTATTTCATTATCGATGTATTTTATTATTTTATATGTTTTTGGTTGTGGCTTTGATATATTCTTTTCTAGTTCTGTTACAAAATTTTTCCACCTTTCTCTATGTTTTTTTCATACTTCTCTTTTTCAATAATAGAAGCAAAAACATTATTTCTGCTTCTATTGACATGAAATTTAGCCATTTCTAGTAACTCTTTTTTTATTTGTTTGTTTTTGTTTTTATTATCGTTTCTATATCTTGGGTCCAGCTAAATAGTCTTAATTTGTTTTCCATCTTTTTTTTTTTTTATTATTATTATTATTATTATTATTTCTGAGCTTTTATCAGAATTTCAGATTTTGCCATTCCTCCTCCAAACCATTTCATTCTATGGTTTCTATTTTTTTCATCAATGGATGGAATCCTGAAACAAAGCAATTCTATAACTCTTAATTCAGAGGATATTTTTGAGAACAGGACTGGTGGTGGGAGGACTAAGGGAATCCATGGAAACTGGGCAAAAGTGTGGTTAGCAAGGGTGTTAGAGCTAAGTTTATAATACTTGTAGAGTGGTGAATGAGTAGCATAAACTGCCAGAGTCTGTTGTGGGTGCCATGACTGTGAATGAGTTCAAGGTGAAGTATGATAGATACTGTGTGAATGTTGAATAGTTTTTGACATGATGTTAGGGCCTCCCTCAATGAGTCTAAGAACTCTTGGGAGTTGCCCGTAATAATAATCATAATAACTTTGTTGATACACATAATGATCAGAATTTAATTCAAACCTCAATATACTCTTACATCAAGGATTAACTTTTTTTTTTTTTTTTTTTTTTTTTTTTTTTTTTTTTTTTTTTTTTATGTTGTGTCCATACACAAGAGGTTGGATGATCAACCTATTGTTACATTATTACCGAGTATGGGTAGTGGGCTGGGAAAGGAGGAACTTGTTTACATTTAATTTAAATGACTGTAAATTGTATGGTCTGCACACTACTACAAAAATTCATTAATCCTGAGATAGTGATTGGATGCAGTTTAAAATTTGTAATTATGCAATCAATAACTGATTTCTATCCTCAAACTAAATATCTTAAAACATCTCTCTATGATTAAATGCTTGAGTACATTATTCTCATATTATTATAAATTATAAAATCTTGTAATCTGATTCATTACGATTATATATATATTTTCACCATATTTATCTTTTTGTTTAGAATTCTGTTTCCTATTCTTGTTTAAATCACCTGCTATTAATAAATAATCAATTTTACTAGTGTTACCGACAACTTACTGTAACTCTTTATAAAATATGACATTTTTTCTTCTTCTTTCATTTCTTATGGAAGATATGGTCTCACTGCCCTTCGACATGAACATTAGTGATTTACCTCTAATGTCTCCAGGAAGTTTGCCTGTGCCAACAACATGGCAATAGAAACTTCAACATCAATGACTAAAAGTGACAGAGGATATATTCACAAGAGATCGAGCTATGTCCCCTTAATGTTTTACGTCAGAGATCTTCAATGCATGGCCCATGGAGCTCTTTGCCGTGGCCAGCCAGCCATTTTGAAAAAATAACTACTTAACATTAAAACACGATTAAATAAAAAAAAATTTCAAAGAAGCACATGGGCCAGTAAGCTATACTGTGGTATTTAGAATTGTAAGATGCTTTCCAGATTCACAAGGAATGCTGTGCATTTGATACTTTACATAAAATTCTATAAAAATAAATATTCAATAGAGTTAAACATCTCCTAGATTTTGTAGTAGTGTCCAGGCTTTACAGCTAGAGTATCTAAAGTCCATGTCCTGTATGGTCTGGACACTACGAAACCTAGATGTTTATCTCTGCACATCAATAAAAGTCAAATACAATAATACAAGTCAATAATCAAATAGTAAACCTTATAATTAATATTTCCAGAACACCTGCAGTCTTTGCAGCTAAAAAGCATACAACAAAGGTTAAAACAGAATTGGATCAGACAAAGCAAGGAGCAATCATGGAGTCCGAACATTGGCAATAGAAACCTAGATGTTTATCTCTGCACATCAATAAAAGTCAAATACAATAATACAAGTCAATAATCAAATAGTAAACCTTATAATTAATATTTCCAGAACACCTGCAGTCTTTGCAGCTAAAAAGCATACAACAAAGGTTAAAACAGAATTGGATCAGACAAAGCAAGGAGCAATCATGGAGTCCGAATTTTCTCATTCTATCCTATATTTGTAAGTATGCTTACAAAACTGATAAAGCAATTCAAGCTACTAGGAGTAGAAAATTTGCTGGTTCAGACAGTGTGTGTTCTGGTGTTTACTGAGCATATAAGACAAACTAACTAGAGCTAGGTTTTTTTTTGCACCATACTGTACAAGCAGGCTTTCAAAAATGTCCTAAAACATCTATAGCATTTACTGATCTCACAGATGCATATTACAATGTAAGGAGACAAGGCTTGCTTCTTAAGTAACTTCGAATAATGCCATGCAAACAGTTGTACTGTCTTGTTAACAACTGCCTCACCTCCTGCACCTTCCAGGTTTTTGCAAAAGATGCAGTAAGCCAGCCCTACAGATTGAATAGTGGTCTACTCCAAGGCTCTAAACTGGTCTCGCTGCTCTTCAACGTGTACATTAGTGATGTGCCTTCTAATGTCGCCAGGAAGTTTGCCTATACGAACGATGGCAATAGAAACTCGACATCAATGACTAAAAGTGACAGAGGATATATTCACAAGAGATCTAGCTATGCTAAGTACCTATTTTAGAAACTGGAGATTATGACCAAGCTTAAATAAAACAAGAGGTGTCTAGTTTTCACCTCTGTCATAAACAGACCAATGAGAAACTAAAATTGAGATGAACAGTGAAATACTAATGTACAACCCAAATATCTGGTGATCACACTGGACAGGACTCTGACGTTCTGTCTGCATCTCACAAACACTTGCCTAAACTGGCTTCCATAACATCAGCCAGAAACTTGCCAGCAATGAATGGGGAGTCCCAGTGGAGGTGCTCCAGACCGCAGCTATCAGCTGGTCTATGCCCCAGCCAAATATTGTGCACCTGTGTGGCTGAATAGCATTAAAAAAAAAAAAAAAAAAAAAAAAAAAGCTAACACCTTTTTGTTCCCCATATAAGGGGTAGGCAAGGTCGTTTTAGCCCTATCTAACTTTTGGAGACTGAGTGGGCAGTTCAATCTCCATTGGTAGCCAATCAAAGAAAGCTGGCCCAAGGCTAGAGCTAATTAATCGGTATGCAGTGATAGCAGCAGCTAACAAGTGCCGCCATCTCTTGGTCCCTAATTTTTTTTTTTAATGTCTGAAAATAGTGCGAGTTCGAAGGCCAATTTTCTTGAGTTTACAGGACAAAAAACCTTGAGTTTCCAGTAGAAAAAACCTACTTGCCCATGCCAGAGATCAACTAACATTGGAACCAGTCGAAAAAAGGCTTAGAAAATGTTCCCCTAGTCAGCAATTAGATTTTAACAGAAGTGTCTTTCTTCATGTGGTCAAGTGCCATAGAGTCTAAACACCACTTCTACTGAGCTACACAAGCAATCTGAATAGCATACCCATCTTAAAAATCAATTCGCAACTCAACACCAGTATGAGAATTGTGAAAGGTACAATCAAACTGACGCCACTATGCTGGCTCCTGGTTTTAAGCAATATTGAGCCACACCTATACAGGAAGCACTTCCTTCAAAGAGAATACGCAAACTAGAAGCAGCAGGATGTGAAACTCAGATTCTGACATCCCTCCTTGAAAATGCAGAATAACTGATCAACAACGGATTCAATATTTACAATGCTTGGAAAGAAGAGAGAAATAATATGTCAACACTGTTTGACAAAGAATTTATATTCAATTACTCAACTATCTGGCTTTGATCTCCTTCATCATGCCTGGCAAACACTTAACCATCTTCGAACTGGACAACACAGGAGTGCAGCATGCTTGCTCCTGGGGGCATCGATTCAACTCCGGCTTGCAACACTGTGGAGCATCAATTCAAATGATGACCCACATTATGTATGAATGCAGCTAACGAGCATTTCCTGGCAGCCCATTAGACCTACTTAGGCAGCTGTGTGGCTGATGAATTTGAACATAAATTTATAATACAAATGATGACTAATGATTTACTCTAATATTTTATATATTATTTTCGGTTCTCTAAAATTGTTTGTAATTTTAATTAAACCTGCTCTGCACTCATATAATAAATAAATGAATGCATTTAACAACTCAACATGAGTGGAAATAATGCAGGACGCACGTGCGCACGCTGGCACATTCGCACCAACTGAAGTTTGAGTGGGAAATAAAAGGCAAATGGCTGTGAACAGCATAAGTAGCTTAGTTCTGCACAGTAAATTACCTGCAACCAAGAAGCAAAGTGCAGTTAGTTATTCCTTGTGGTTTCCTGTCAGATAACTGTTTTTTTTTTTTATTATTATAAACTGATAATTTTATTCTTCTCGACAATTGGAAACAGTGTATACCTTTTTCGAACCGACAAAGAATTGTCGGTTTGGAAAATATCTGCCTCTTCCAAATTTATATAGCGTTGACATCTCAGAAACAAAGGAATAAACTGATATATAAATAGAACAGTCCTTAATGAAGGAATATCTTTTATACAAATTTAACAATTTTTTTTAATAATGTTGTCCTACCAGAGTGCACCCACCAAGATACCTGCCATGCACCACTGTCATAACACTGATCATGATTATCCAGATATAGATTCATATTTAGTTACTTGTTTCTTTGGTGTCTTTTATTTTTTCCTATTAATATACATATCTTTATGTTGGCTTGATTTAATCGTTCATCTTTGCATGCAACTTTTTTTTTTTTTTTCATGTTGGAATTTTCATTACTTGTTCCTTTTTCTAATTTTGTTTACCTTTTCCTGAGTCACAGTCATTTTCCTGATAATCTATCCAGCTTTTCTTTAGCTCTTATCTAATTTCCTAAGCACTGGTTACTAGCCTATTGCTAGGTAAGTCCAGTAATAGGGTTGCTACCTATAAACTGGACAGGCAAGTCTCAAGTATTCTGAAACCTATCAAAGGAAAACAAATGTTTTCAGAAGCCCAGTGACATGAATAATCTTGTTACAGAAATCCAATGTAGAAAATGCAGCACTTAGTGCTGAATTCTGTAAAATTATAAGTTGCAATATCACTCAAGATGTTTATTGTATGTGTAAATATTTTAGCAATCAATAAAAAAAAAAATATTATCATCAATAAAAAAAATAATAAAATAAAAATAAGGCTATTAAAAAGCTTTGAGGATGCAAGCTGAGACATTACATCTCATCCGAGACCAACAGAGAAAAAAAAAAAAAAAAATCAGCTAACGCCTTTTTATTCCCGTATATATGGGAGTAGGCGAGGCCATTTAGCCCTATCTAACTTTTGGAGACTGAGTGGGCAGTTCAATCTCCACTGGTACCCAATCAGAGACAGATGGCCCAAGGCTATCACTAATTAAGCGGTACGCAGTGAAGAGAGATGGCTCAAATGTGCCGCCATCTCGTGGTCACTAACCCTAACACAATATATTTAATGTCTGAAATAATGTGGGTTCTACGGTCGATTTTCTTGAGTTTACAGGACGAAAAACCCGAGTTTCCGGGAGGAAAAACCTGCTTGCCCGTGCCAGAGATCGACTAACTCGGGAACCGGTCGAAAAAAGGCTTAGAAAAATTTCCTCTAGTCGCCGACTAGACTCGAAACCAAGACTTCCTTCGTGCGGCCAAGCGCGGTGGTGTGCAAACGCCACATCCACTGAGCTACATAATCCCAAAAGAAACAATTGGCTTATTTAAATATTACAAATGTGGAATCTTGACATTAATTCTTAAAGTTACATAATAAATACAGCTGTTTTAAACTTTGATGTGAAGTATGAAATTTGTAAATCACCTAACAAGATTTCCAGATTACACCTTTTTCTTACTAATATAGCTTTTATATGGCACTTCAGTCTCATGGTGGCTACTTGTTTGGATTGAGGGCCAAAGCAACTAACGCTATGAAGACAGCATTTTTATTTGTAAATTGCACCTTCTTCTGGCCAGTTTGCCTTTTTTAGAGGAATGAAAAACCTGAGTTTCCAGGAGGGAAAACTATGCTGCCTCTATATGAAATTGATTAACACCTTCAACAGAAAAGAAAGCCCTCATAAAGATTCTTTGCATCATCGATGGGATTCAACTCTGGTTCTTCCAATCAAATGGCACTGTCAACATTCACTGAACTTCAGAGGTTCCCAGGGCTACTCATATATATACATATATATATATATACACACACTCCCCCTTGCGCCTACACTGCCCCAACCCCCCAAGTTCTCAGCTGGTAAGCCGGCTTACTGGTAAGACAAAAAAACGTGACATAAAAAAGTTTCAAATTTTGACTTACCTTTTTATATATATAGAATAGATATATATATAAAACAATGGATTCCAGCTAATTAGGCTACGCTGGGAATAGCATTATTAAGCCCAATGCAGTTGCTCCAAATACATGAAGTTGCACATAACATGTTTAAAAAGTGTATGTACACACAGAAAACAAAATAAAAGTTTAGACAAATTGTGTCTTTATTGCACAGCAAAATTACTGAACTTACAAACTGACTTTAATTAACAAACTCTTTGCCATAAAAATAATTTAATTTATATACAGTGGTATCTCGCTAAACCGAACCTCTTTAGTCCGAACCCTCCAGTAATCCGAACTGCGGATTGAAAGAAAAAAAATTTTATTTATGACGTATTATTATTTTGTGTACTATTTTTTTTTAATAATTATTATGTTAACTATTATTATTTATTTTATTATTATTACAGTACAGTATAACTATGGTGATACACAAAAAGAGGAAATTCAAAATGTGCATAATTTGGTTAAAAATATAAATCCAGATATTGAAATTTCTCAAACAGATATTATGGAATGAATTAAAGGTAGAACCGAAAGCGAAATCGAAATGAAATCAGATGCTGAAATTATAAATATCATGCTACAGAATGAATTAGATGACGATAAAGAACTTTAAGAAAAAAAGTAAAACGTGAAGGGCTGCTGACAGTTTTAATATGTGTATAGAATGGGCTAAGCAGAATGACACGCCATTCACAAAATTTTATTGCTAATGCAGCTCCAAGAAGAAGCATTCGAAAAAGTTTAGCTTCCAAGAAGCCAAAGAAAATCAGTGAATTTTTTTACAAAGAAATCAAAATACTTTTTTTGTGTTATTTTGTGAAACTTTTTTTTGTGTTGTATACCAGAAAGTGATATTTTTACGCAAATTAATTTATGTACTGAACTATGCAATTTTATTAAATCAGAATCCTCAACAATACAGATACATACAAACTAAATGTTTTACTAAAATAAACTTGTGTGCTGTATTAATTTTTATTTTTTACTTTACAGTACAGTAGCTTTTTTTTCTATCGGTTACCTCATTTATTTACAGAATTAAATTGATGCACCATTAGAATCTGATTATTTTTGTCTTAAACGCTAGTTATTGTTGTCTCTTGGGGGGAAATTCGTTAATCCGAACGAGCACAGTTTTTATTAGTTCGGATTAGCGAGATATCACTGTACATATTAAACATTACATACATATTCCTCAAGGCTCACTTTAGTGAGTACAGGCCTGGCAAACCCGAGGTACCTGATGCTGGCCCATGGCTTACTTCATGTAATATACATCTGTTATATTATCTGTAGACTGGTCCCTCCCCTTCTTTCTCTTCTTCTTGCTCCTTCCCCCAATGCTATTAGAGTATTCAAGGGTTAGGGGTGAATCTTTCCTATCCTACTAAGTCATTTCATCTTATGCAGCCACCGAAGGAGGCAGGCTGGCCTCAATAGGTGCCGGTCCCAAGCCCGCATAAATGGTGAGGGTTGTCATCAGGAAGGGCATCCGTTTGCAAAACTTCACTGCCAGTTTTAGCTATGATCTAATGAGTCAAAGAGAAAGTGATACAAGGACTAGGGAGTATCCCTTAAGCAACACACAGCCACATCACCCTACAGCTGCAAGAAGTGGACGAGGGCTACCGCATCGAGGGCAGGTGTGGTTAAAGAAGCGAGCCCAGCAGGTGGAGAGGATGTTGCAAGCGGGAACACTGAATGTTGGAAGCATGACTGGAAGGGGGAAAAGAGGTGGCAGACATGATGAGAAAGAGAAAGTTGGTGGAAGGAGGACAAGGCGAAGGAACTGGGAGATGGATATAAACTGTTCTACTCTGGAGTGAATAAAGAGGGAAGAAATGGTGTCGGAATTGTGGTATGTGGCAGAATGAAGGGCAAAGTACTGGAAGTGGGTAGAAGGAATGACAGGATCATGCGAATGAAATTGGGTCTTTGAGAAGTGCAAGTGGTCGTCTTATGTGTATACACCCCGCAAGTTGGCTGTACAGCAGAAGAGAAAGATGAGTTCTGGAACGTGTTAGGATGAAGAAATGAGGGAACTGGGAGAAAACAAGATGGTGATTGTCGGAGGAGACTTGAATGGACACATAAGAAGACAGAATAGAGACTGTGAAAGGGTGCATGGTGGCCATGGAGTGGGAATGATGAACCAGGAAGGAGAGAGGGTTGTGAACTTTGCAGTAGCATTTGATCTGGCAATTGTGAACTCATTTTTCTACAAGAGGGAAGAACATTTGATAACATTTAGAAGTGGCGAAACGTGTTGTACCACCTTACCCCAGTCCTGAAGATACATTCAGGCGCAAACTTTGTTTGCTCACACTTGGATAAAGGATTAAACTAAATTTATTATTATTTAGAAGTGGTAACAACAGTTCACAAATTGACTACATTTTGACTAGAAGAAAACATCTTAAGGTTGTGACAAATTGTAAGGTAATTCCAACAGATCAAGTGGCACAGCAACACTGACTGCTGTGCACAGACTTTAAAATAAGATCGAAGATAAGAACCTCTGGAAGCAATCGATGAAGACAATTAAGTGGTTTCACTTAAAAGAAGAGTGTGAGAGGAATCATTTTAGGGAGAGGGTGTTAGAGAGGATTTTGTATGGACCGGAAAGTGTACAAGATTGGTGGAAACATAATTCAAAAGTAATCCTGAGCTGTGCAATAGAGGTGCTGCTTGGTGAGACATCTGGAAAGATTAGAGAGCAGGAGGAGGGTTGGTGGCATATCAAGATCTGTATGATCAATTAGAAACAAAGGAAGGACAGAGAAAAATTTACCAACTAGCAAAATGTAGAAATAAAGCAGCAAAGGGCATCTTACATGTGAGGCAGATCAAAGACTCTGAAGGAAGAGTATCATGGAGGGATGTGGACATAAGAAACAGATGGAGAATATACTTTGAGGGACTTTTGAATGAGGAAAATGCAAGGACTCACAGAGAAGATGGGCAGCCTTCTGAGGCGATGGTGCAAAACATCAGTAGAGTGCAAGTGAAGGAGGCCATGAAGAAGATGAAGAATAGAAAATCGGTGTGCCCAGAGAGGATTCCAGTGGAGGTGTAAAAATAACCATAATTTAAAATTCTGAATATTTTTACGTATTGTTTATGTTAGTATGTTTATTAGTTTTAGTTTCATAACGCGCACTGTTGGCACTTGCAATGTTCCCGTTATTGAAATTATTTTGTCAAAGTGATATGTAAAGAAGTTAAAAAATTGATGTACTTACTGGATTTGATATTTGTATTACTTACAAAAATTTTATTATAGTTTAAAATATTAAGCTGTGTTTTGAAGAGACATTCTCATTACGCTAACGTAATCTACATGTCAGCCATTGTATTTAGTTTCTCGCTTACCACTTTCAAGGAGTATGGATTCTGGCTGAGAAGTTTGATGTTTGATTGACAGCTGACGAAAACAGTGTTCGATATCAGGGTAACGGAGAGTAAACAAGAAGAGTGTTCGGAAGGAAATAAGAACACAGGCAGGCAGATATTTAGATTTGGAGGAATTTGAGTTTTTTTTTATGTGACAGTCGGAAGAAAAATAAATAGTATATTCCGAAAAAGGAATTGTGAAACTATGAAGTTTCAAAGTGGAATAAGTATTGATAAATAAAAGAAAATATTGCTATAGATGTTTTAAAAGGAATATTCGAGGAAATGCTAATTGGAAGATTAGTAGTAGATTCTGAAAAGGAAGTCGTAGAACTGTGAATTTTTTAAAGTGGAAAAGTTAAGACTGTCGATAAGCATTAGTAAATAAAAGAAGAAATTGCTATTTATGTTCTAAAGGAATGTTCAAGAAAACTCTGATTAGGAAGTATCATCTGTATTGAGGACGCCGAATCTAAATGTTATTTCTACTAAAAAGAAGGCAGAATTGAATCAGGAAGAATTAATGTGTGCTACATAAGTGATGAGAAAGGATCCTATGAAAATGAAGAATAATCTTCAGAAAAGGGTCTTGAGAAAGAGAAACTGGCTATGAACATTTTGTCATTGTGAAAACAAAAAGTGTTTAGTCCAGTCTTAAGCGTAACTTTATTTTTAAAAGGCCTTGGATCCAATTAAATTTATAGTTAGTTATGTAATATTTGTTTCAAGTGTATATATACTGTTTTTGTTATATTAAATGTGTTTATTTTGTATTTTGGTCTTGAGTCAGTGATTATTTGGATTCTGAAAGAAATAGTAAAAAAGGAGGTCATTGCACCAATTGGAGTGAACCCATCATCATCAAATTCCTGCAATGTATCCTCAAGGGGTGTACAGGATATGATAGTACTACATGAAAAAATTGCATCATTACTAACTTCCTATCTACAATTTTCCTCCAAATCAGTCTGTTACTTGTCAAGACTCCAACATTATCAGATCTTATATTTCTATTGGCTAAGGCACTTTGTACCGTATCAATCCACCTATATCTTGGTCTTCCTCTGGGTCGTTTTGCTACCAACCTGGCAGAGAACACTTGTTTTGCTAATCTTTCTTCGCCAATTCTGTTTAAGTGACCATACCACCTGAGATTAGCTCTGCTAACGCATTCCTGGATGCTGACAATGTCAAGTTCTTTCCTAATATCCTCGTTTTTAATATGATATTGCCATTGATGCCATGTGTTCACGCCTATAATCTTTCTCAGGACTCTCATATCTGTGGTCTCTAGTCTTTGGTCAAGTGTTTTACTTCTGACCCAGCTCTCAGATCCATAAGTTAAAATTGGTTTGAACACTGTCTTGTATACAGCTAATTTAGTGTTCTGACTAATTTCTCTCTTATTCCATATGAATTTATTCTTTTGACTTCCCACCATACCAGCTTTGCTGATTCTGTTATATTTAATTTGCCATCTTCAGAAAAAATCGTGCCTAAGTAGCTGAAATGTTTTACTTGTTCCACAGGTTCTCCATTCACAACACAGTTGACATTTTCAATGATTCTGCCTATTTTCATTGTCTATGTCTTTTTATTGCTGACCTTCATACCATATCTATTACAACAGCTATTCAATTTAGTCAGAGAATCTTGCAGACTTGTAGCAGATTTATTGAGAAGTATAACATCATTTGCATAAAGCAAAGAGCTGACATTAACATCTCCAATTTTGATATCATGTTTAATACCACTTTCCTTCATAATGTGATCCATATAGATAATGAATAACAGAGGGGATAATGTACATCCTTGTCTCACACCAGATTTAACATTAAACCATCTTCTTGTACTTCCTTCAATTCCAACTGCTCACTTACAACTCAAATAAAGACTAAGTATTGCTTGATATAATGCCCCATTGACACCATATAACTGTAGCGTATTGAATAGCTTCTCTCTTGGCACCCTGTCATATGATTTTCCCAAATCGACAAAACTTAAATACAGATCTCTGTTATATGCCCATGCTTTCTCGACTATTTGTCGTAAAGTGAAGATCTGATCCTGACAGCCTCTATTTGGCCTGAATCCAGCTTGTTCTTCACCAAGCTTTTCTTCCACAATTCTTCTCAACCGTTTCTCAAGTATACTTGCATAGATCTTGCCAGGAACAGTCAGTAGGGAAACACCTCTGTAATTCTCACATTCAGTTTTATTTCCCTTTTTATATATGGGTAATTATTCGAGCTCTACCCAATCATCGGGAATTCGTCCCTCTGTCCAGGCTTTCTGAACTATGCAGTCAGCCACTGTAAGACTCTTATACCACCATACTTCAGCATTTCTGGTCGAATATCATCTACTCATGCTGCCTTTCCACATTTCAAGCCTTTGATGGCTTTTTCTACTTCAAGTATGGATATGTATCCCTGACTACATGCCTGGTCAGTGTTTTTTACCACTGTGCTGTCCTCACTGCTTGTTTCATTTAGCAGTTTTTCAAAGTAATTACTCCATACTTCAAGGATATCTTTTTCTCCCGTTTTTGTGTCACCTTTATCATCTCTAACTCCTTTTACAGCACTCTTTCCTCCATTCCTAAGCTTCTTCAACAACCTCCAGAATATTTTGCCACTTTCTTGATATTTATTTTCTATGTTCTTGCCAAAGTCCTCCCATGACTTTTGGTTAGCTAGTTTTACACAGTGTTTAGCATTCTTGCATTTGTCTCTGTATTCTCTAAGAGCACAAGCTGACTTATTTGACAGTAACTTTTGATATGCTTTCTTCTTTTCCTTACTGCTTCTTTAACTTCCTGTGTCCACCAGGGTGTTCTGATTTTTTTATCCTTGTAGACAACTTCACCACATGCCTCTCTGGCAGAATCAATCAATGTTTTCTTCAGAATTTGCCACTGAATCTCAAAGGTTTGATTCCTGTTCTGAAACTCTTTCATTTCTTCTTCAATAATCTTTGTGTATTTTAGTCTACAGTTCACATCTGAGAGCTGCTCAACTTTTATTCACTTTAAAACTTTCTTACATATTATTCTTTTCAATATGAAATTCAATTTTATCCTGCTCAAGACTAAATAGTGATCACTTCCAATTTCAAATCCTCTGTACACTCTGGTGTCCTGCACCAAGGAGAAAACATCACTATCAACAATAACATAGTCAATGAGACTTTTCTTATTCCTTACCTCTTCTCTCCATGTGAATTTGTGCACATTTTCATGTTGGAACATGGTGTTAGTAATAACTAGTCCATGTCCTGAGCATAAATCCAACAGATATCTGCCATTATTATTAGCTTTGCTCTTTTCTCCAAATTTTCCCAAAATATTTTTGTATGTCTCACAATCATTTCCTACTCTGCTATTTAGATCCCCAACAAGGACCAACTTTTCCTTTTTCACTGTGTCAGTTGCTTTTTCTAAAGCCTCAAAAAATTCCTCCACTTCTACCTTAGTAGAACCTTCTGTGGGACCATAGGCACAAATAAGTCTCATTGTCCAGTTCCCCATTCTCATATTTGCCCACATCACTCCACTTGAAACTGCCTGCCATTCAAGAAGATTAGCCTCATATTTAGTGTTGAATACTATGGCTACTCCTTCTTTTCCTTGATTGTCATTGCCCGAATATAACATTTTGTATTTATTGCTCAGAAAGATCTCACCATTTTTTGCCTTTTTCATTTCAGTCACCCCTATTATGTAGATCTGGTACTCATCCAATTCCTCAGCTAGCTCCATTTCTTTTGGTTATTTCTTCAGGCTTCTTATGTTGATAGTACCGATCTTTAACTCTAGTGATGTTGAGTTGGGGTTTGTTTTCAGATTTCATGAACCCTTGTGCATATAATAATATATAGGTACACTCAGAAATAAAAAAATAATTGTTAGAAAAAGAGATTAAATAAAATTAATAAGAATTGTATATTTAAACAACGGTGCAGCCAGTAGGATTAATATGATAATATCCTCTATTCTCTATATAAAAATATCTACTTATTAACAGAGGCATGGAAGGCACTGGGGGAAGAGGGAATTGACCTGCTGTGGGATTACCTGTTCATGAAAGTTTGCCAACAGGAAAATATATCCAAGGAATGGAAGGAATGTACTCTTGTCCCCATCTACAAGGGTAAAGGGGATGCACAAGACTAAGAATTACAGAGGAATAAAGTTGATGTCCCACACAATGAAAATCCTAGAAAGGGTTCTTGATGGAAGAATGAGGAAGGAGGTGGAGATTGCAAAGGAACAAGTTGGCTTCATGCCTGGTAGATCAATGACAGATGCTATCTTTGGGTTATGGCAGATGATGGAAAAGTTTCGAGAGAAACAATGAGACTACATCTGGTGTTTATTGATCTGGAGAAAGCATATGATAGAGGCCAAGGCAAGAAGTCTGGAGGTGTCTGAGGGAGAAGAAGGCACCAGAGAAATATGTCAGGTTGGTGCAGGAGACGTACAGAAATGTGAAGACTAGAGTTCGGACCTTTTTCAAGTAACAGTTGGCTTGCATCAAGGGTCAGCATTAAGTCTACTTCTGTTTAATATTGTGATGGAGGTTTTGACGTAGGAGGTGAGAGAAGACGCGCCTTGGACAATATTGTATGCAGATGACATCTTACTGTGTGCAGATTCAAGAGAAGAAGTGGCAGCTAAACTGGAAGAGAGAGGTATGAGACTGAGCAGAGTGAGACAGAGTATATGTGTTGCAAAGTGGACGGCAGCCAGGAGACAGATCTGGAGCTGGAAGGAAATGTCATCAGGAAGGTGGGGGACTTAGATACTTAGGTTCAACAGTGGAAGAAGAGGATGGAGGGGCTGAGAAGGAAGTGGGCTGCACGATACAAGCAAATTAGAGAAACTGGAGAGAGATGGCTGGAGTGCTATTCAATAAGAGAGTGCCAATCAATTTGAAAGGCAAAATCTATAGGACAGTAGTGAAGCCAGCTATGACGTACGCTATGGAAACTGGAGCCCTGAGGAAAAATAACATCAGCAGGATGGAGGTAGCAGAGATGAGAATGCTTAGGTGGATGTGCGATATTACCAGAAAGGATCATCTGAGAAATGACTATGTGAGGAGAACAGTTTACGAACTTAGGAGCAAAGATACAGGAGGCAAGATTGAGATGGTTTGGTCATGTGATGAGGAGGGAGGACGAATATGTGGGAAGAAAGGTCATGCAGATGGATGTGCAAGGAAGGATTCCTCCTTCCTTGCAGATGGATGTGGAGGAGACTCATCACTAACAGCGACCCCCACTTAAGTGGGACAAGCTGCAGAAGAAGAAAAACATACGTATTAAACATGCATGCAATTCTTAGAAATGAATGGCATTGTAGGAACTGATTGAGTTTATAAGGATGTCTCGCTCTTTTTCTTTTTTTCTGCAATTAAACAAAATTATCAGCACGGGAATTTAATGCAGATATAGCACCTCTCTGCATGAAACAGAATCAAAATCCAGTAATAAATTTTCTAAGATCCTGGGTATTTACTTGTTGGAACTCAGGAGTGTCATTCTAATCATTTTCTTGTTCTAATGTCCTGCTGCAATTTCCTCCTCAAAATCTTTAATACAGTATTGAAGACTACCATCAATGGATGCAAACTTCATAGTTTCTGATGTGGTTCTCATCTAACAGAATGTCATTTTTACAATTGGCCATATCTGGCATATCCATGATTGAATGCTTAAACTACTGAGCAAAACAGTTTTAAATGGTCTCGTCACTTATTCCTTGCCAACTAACAACCATAAATTGTATTGGTTGTAAAATTTTAACTCATGCTCTGATTTCCTTAGCAGTTATCAAGATCCAGTAATTTCTTTTCTTGATTTCCATTGTAATTCTATGTCTTAACTCATAAGTCAATTCTTGAAAAATTCAGATGAAGTCATCCACACATTTTTGCTCACAGTATTGAACCTTATACACTTTCCATTATAATCCTTCAAAGCATCAAAATCTGGCCCTTTTTTCCAACAACTAACAGCTGTGTTTATCAGTACCTGACATATCTGAACAGCATAGCACTGTTTCACAATCCAATGCTTTCACTGATCCGAACACTGTAGCATGTTAATAACAGAGAACTATCTGATGTGGAATGATATGACAGATAGCAGATGTCATCAGCACTAAATTTTTGAAGCAAGATTATGTAGGTCTTCTAGCATTCCATGTGGTAGATGTTAAATGGCATTGTCTCAAATAAACAAAGCAAATTCTTATTATATTCCCATTTTGTTTTTGATCTTCCAGACACAATAAAATGGCAGGCCCGATTAACTGGTGGACTAATTAACCACAATCTACTGTATATATAGCAATGCATTTTGTATGCTAATTAATTGAAATTATCAGAACTTAATAAACAACATATGTATATATGCAACAGAATCCTTTATTTATGCAACACAACCTTTTTTGCTGTAGTATCTAGGTCAGTTTCTCAAAACTTCAAACTTCAAATATCCACATACCCCTTCTTAAATTTTCATTATTACCAAGTACCCCTAATTAATTAAAAATAAATTCATTAATTAAAAAAAATTAAAAATGAATGAATTAATTTAAAATATTAATTAAAATTAAATATCTATTTTATTTGAATTTATGTTCATGTAAACAAAAAATATGATTTATTTTTAAATTTTGGTCCTCTAGAGATGTCAGACGACACTCAATTTCATTTGATTCAGATGCAATATCAATGTTTTCTTGTTGCTTACAGCTACTTGTATTTGCTATATTGCTCTCTTTTGGGGGTTTTATAAATCCAATCTTTAACCAATGATCCATATGTAAGAATTTGAAAGCTAAAAAAATACTGTATTTACTCGAATATAACTAACTTTTTTCCCAAAATTAAAGCAAAAAAATCGTGTTGCGAGATACGTGTGGGAATTTTCGGAAACTAAAGTTTTCAGAAAAAAAACGAAACTTACCAAGAAGCTCCTACTCGCTATCACTACTTTTGTCACCCAGAACAGTTTCTTTGTATGCATTGTCAAAGTCGTCTACCCAAATAGTATCATCTTCTTTCCCATTATTTCAAGCAAAAATTACCAGTAATTTACAAGACTTGAGATACATAGAGCAGCGAAGAACTGCATATGATTGGTGTGGTATTAACAAAAGATCGCGTGAACCAAAGACAAATTAGCATTTCAACAGTTGAGTTGAAATGCTAATTCCCTTCAACCGAATTCCATAATATCTGAAACACATTCACTATATATTTCTTAGTTTTAACACGTTAACGACGGGGGTGGTGTCAAGCAAAACCATATGTTCCCGGCAACATATGGTTTTGCTTGGTCTTTTTAGAGCAGTTTCTGTTGTAGAGGGAGGATGTGATTCATTAGTTAGTGCCGTTTTATGCATTATGCATAGCCGAAAATTGCCACGTACCCCCTAATGACCTTTCACGTATCCCCGGGGTATGCGTACCACACTTTGAGAAACACTGATCTATGTCAATGGAATTCCACATGAAAACACAAAATTCTCAGTCAAGAAAAGGTTTCTGTTGATATACTGGTGTCCAAAAGCTAAAGACAAACTACATTTTTACCTGTAGATGAAAATATTTTCATGACTACAGCCAAATGTGAACATATATTTATTGCCAGCATGCTAATAAATTATATTACACAAAAAATTTGTTATAAATTTCATACAAATTAAACTGCAATACATTTTTGGCGAAAGTTACAAATTTCCTAAGAACGTAGTTAAGGAATTAATGTACAGTGCTTACCAAAAATTACGCACACATTTCAGTTTGGAATATGTCCACCTTGAACTGCAATGCAGTTCAAGGTGGACATATTCCATCCAATGTCTTACCATCCTTAACACCAAGTAATTCAAGAGTTCTTGAGACAAACTTGTTCACTCCTCCTTCAGAGTAAGGATAAGGCCTTGTTTGTTTTCTGGAGAATTTCACGCAGCAATGCATCACATTATTGCATTCCAAATGTGTTCCATGGGAGTGAGATCTAGTGAGCAAACTGGCCACTCAATTTGATTAATATCCTCGGTCTCAAGAAGTATCTCCATTGCTCACATATGATGTTGTGTAGCACATCATACGTGATTATGATGTATATATGATATATATATCATGAAATTGGAGAACCTTACTGCAATATTGTACACCAGTCAGTTTCTTTTTCCAGCTTGTAGCTCAGTGCATCAATTAAGCAAATGCCTTCCCACATCATAACCCTAATGCTGCCATATCTATCCCTTCACGTGATGATAAGCAGTACCACTTTCACGCTAGGGCAAGTATATGCTGAAAAAATTATATTTTTTGAATAATGGCTTCACACATGTAAGTGAAAACTAAATAGTTTCCTATATATAATCTTAATACTGAACATCTTGACTTAATCAGTAGAATTTCTCTTTCCTCAGCTAGGCATGCTCACTTAAACTATAAAACAGAAGTTGATGTGTGTTTTTGAATTACGAGAACAAAGAAGCCATAGGTTCGTACAGCAACCACTCAGCTCAGCACATGGAAAATGGACAATAAATTTAACTAACCATTCTTTTATAAATGACGAATTAAGTGCATTGTCAAAAGGTCCAGATTTTACAGTAACACCTCGTTGTCTGCCTCATTCAGATATTATGTTAGATATAGAAAAAGGCATTCAAAATTATGTACAGAAGATGCTAACAAGCTAAAGTTTGAGAGTGCAGAGAGTTTGTATAAAGCTAAACCTCCTCCTCTGATTAGTTCTTACTTGAATTACAAGCTCTCCATTTCTTATGCCAAAATAATAATATTGTAATAACGAAGTCTAATAAAGGAAATGCAATTGTTCTCAAGGGTGCCACATGCTAATTACAGACTTAATGTTTTACTGTGTGCCAGATCCACTTAGAGTATAATTGACAGAGATTCTAGGCAAAGTGAGCTAAACAAATTGAATAAATTGTTAGAACAAACATATTCCTTAGATACTAATACTACTGAAAAATTGTGGATTCATCATGCTTGTCCCCCACGAAATTTATGGCCTTCTTAAGGTACACAAAAATCTGGTTATTCATTATGTCCAATAGTTCATAGAATGAGATCTCCTACTTATTATTTGGCAAAATATCTTTCAAGAGTTATAAGAAATTTTACTTGAAAAACCACCTCATATATAAAAAACGGTTTTCATTTCAAAGAAAAAAATGAAAGATCTTCCTTCATATTCAAGAGTCAGAAATGATGGTATCATTTGATGTAATTTCATAGTTTACAAATATACCACTTCAAGAAAGACTACAGCTTTTACAAGCAGATTTCCCTGTCGACATTGTTAATTTATTAAAGTTTTACTATCAATGCCAGCAATTTTATTTGGTGTAATAAATTATTTCACCTGATTTGGCTGATTATTTTATGGAGCATTTAGAAGATCAGAATTCTAACACCATTTCTCCTTGACCTTGCATTTGGCTACATTTCGGGGATGACATCTTTGCAATTTGGTCTCACTCTGAAACAGAACTACCTACCTCAATTTCTGGACAAAATTATCTCTTCATATGCTTGCATGTAAGAAATTAATTTATATCCACACATCTTCACATCATCATCCTTCACAAAAAACAGATATTACCAAAAGCCTTGTACACCGAGTACACACAATTTGTTCTTCTGAGTCTCTTTTATTAGAAGAATTAAATAAAACAAAACATAATCTATTACTTAATGGATACAACAAGACCTTGATAAAGATAATATTTGATAATTATCATCCCTCTTCCAGACTGCAATCTGATGTTAAAAGGATCAGCATACCCTATATTAAAGAAACATGAACAGATAGCGAGGTACCTTTGCAGATATAATTTGTATACCACCTTCAAACCAGCTTGGAAGTTGTCATCTTCCTTATCACCTATCAAAGATATATTATCACCTTTATCCTTTGCTGGTGTTTATCAAATATCCTGTTCTTGTCATCATTGCTACTTTGGACAGACTGGCCATTCTGCTACTATTAGAAATGAAGAACATCAAGATTATATGATTTTTGGATTCTGAAGGTTCAGACCTTACTTCTCATGCCATCAACACTAGACACAGAGTTCACTGGAACTGTACCAAGATGCTACACTACAGTAGGTTCAAATATGATTGTCTGTTTTTTGGAATTGTGTGAAGTCCTATGCCACTGTTGTAATCATAATCGGACAGATTGCATGCTTATTTCTAAGTTTTGAGAAGTGATTGCTGTTAACTGTTTATAATTTGTTTTTATATTTTTATTTATTTTAAATTAATTATACATCTATTACCATGTCTCTGAACTCTAATAGTGTTGCCTCCTGCTGGACAGCTGATTGAGACATATGATCTTATGTGTACATTGTATGACTCTTGTATTCAGAATTTAACGTAGTTACCAGTTTTTCTGTCTTCTCCCTAAAAGAAGCTCATGACATACTGAGAGAAATATATAGCAGTAATAAATTATATTTAGTTTTCTCTTATATGTGAAGCTGTTATTCACAAGAAAGAAAGAACTCTGAACACAACAGAAAATGTTAAAACCTAAAAAAGATAGATAAATTGTGTTATCTAGGGGGGGGGGGGTTATGCCACATAAAAAGGACATATTTCTTAACTATATCTGTAGATTTCCTATTCATGGGAAGAGATATGATAATTGGTGTGGTTTGTTATTGGTGCAAGAACAGTAAAGGTCATACTGCACCACACCAAAGGTCACAGAAGTACACAAGGTCAAAGGTTACAGCAATACATAAATAGTTAAAGATAAATTAGTAATTAATATGTATGTATGTACAAAATTTAAATTAAGCAATGCAGTATCTACATACAAATAAAATAACAGCAAAGGTTACAGCAATACACAAGTGTAAAGGCTACAGTAGTATAGTACACAAATAGTCAAAGATAAACTAGTAAATAATATGTATGTACATCATCATCATCATACGTATCAAGGATTTAGGCCTAGTATGGCCTGTTCCGGCGCCTTAGAAGTCATCGTTGAATCGTTTAAGAGGACGTCCTGGTTTTCTTTTTCCTAACGGCTTGTACTTTAAGGCTTGTTTTGGTAATCTTTCTGTTTTCATTCTTTGAACGTGTTCCATCCATCTATGTTTATATTTTTTAATTTTTTCAATTACTGGTTCTTGGTTTAATTCTTTCATAATATCTTTGTTTCTTTTGTGATCAAATAGGGTATACTTTGCAGTTTTTCTCATAAACTTCATTTCTGCTGTTGTTAATCTTTGTTTGTCTTTTTGTTTTATTGTCCAGATTTCGCTTCCATACATTAAGACCGGTAGGGCTAATGTATTGTATACTTTTAGCCTGGTTTGTTTTTGAACTAGGTTTGGTTTAAATATAGAGTTAATTACTCCTGTTATTTTTAAATATTTCACAATTTTTATGTTTATATCTTTTTCATTTTCATAAGTGATCATACATCCTAGGTAGTTAAATGAATTCACCTGTTCTAAGATCTTGTTATCTAATACTATTTTAGTTCTTGCTGGATCTTGTCCTTTAAAGGCCATAGTTTTTGATTTTTCCATTGATATTATCATACCATAATCTTTGGATATCTCGTTTAGATTTAAAATAGCTTTCTGTAAGTTATCTTTAGAATTTGTAATTATTATTTGGTCGTCTGCAAAGAGGAGAGTGTTTAAGTTAACTGTAGGTGAAAGTTTAATTCCTTGATGTAAATTTTTACTCCGTTTAATTATTATTTCATTTAAGTAGATATTAAAAAGAGTTGCTGAGAGGGGACATCCCTGTCGGACCCCTTGGTTTATCTCTCTTGTATATGATAGCTCATGATTTAATCTTATTTGTATTTGATTATTTTCATATATACTTGTGACGAATTTTAGGATATTATTTGGTATTTGTCTTTCTTTTAATATGTTAAATAATATGTTTCTTTTAACTTTGCCAAATGCTTTTTCAAAGTCAATAAATGCAATATGTGTTTCCAAATTATATTCTCTTCTTTTCTCTATTATTAATTTTAGGCAGAAGGCTGGGTCTATACATGATCGTCCATTTCTAAATCCATTTTGTACCTCTAGAATAAAGTTTTCGGAATATTTCATTAGTTTGTTATTTAAGATTCTGCTGTATATTTTGTAACATGAATTTAGTATACTGATACCTCTATAGTTTTTAGGGTCATCTCTATTACCTTTCTTAAAGATAGGAATCACAATTGCTTTTTTCCATTCTATTGGGGGAATACCAGTTGAGTAAATTTTATTTAAAAATAATAAGAGTCTTCCTTTGAATCTTGTTCCTGCGTATTTATATAGTTCTGAACCTAGCTTATCTTCTCCAGGTGATTTTTGGTTTCTTGTTTCTTTCAGGCTGATTTCTAATTTTTCTTTAGTTATTTCCTTTTCATTTTCGTTAATTGTTTGCCAGCTGTCTTTTTTAAAATATTTGTTTGTCCACAGTTCTATGTAGTAATTTAGAAATTCTTCTAATTTCAAATCAGTGTTTAATTTTATGTTTTCTTTGGTATCTGCATTTAGGTGTTTCAAAATCTTATATACATTAGGTCTTATTTTATATAAATCATGTTCTAAATTAGAAACAAATTTGTTCCATGATTCTCTGTCTTTTTCTGACTTCTCTTTTAGCTATGGCCCTTATTCTTTTATATTCTATTTCATCTTCTAATCTTTTACTGCTTAACCATTTGTGATAGGCTTCTTTTTTCTTTTTGATTATTTCTTTGATTGTATCATCCCAGATCTTCAGTTTTTTTCTTTTATTGAATTTTTTGGTCTTTCCTAAGCTTTCATTTGCTGCTGCATTTAGTATCATTTTTATATTAAGCCATTCTATTTCTATTTCTTCATTTTGTTTTATTTTATCTAGATACTGGGTAATTCTTTGTTCATATAGCCATTGTACATTTGTGTCATTCAATAGTCTAGTTTTATAAACAAATGTTTCAATTTTTCTCTCTGTTCTTGTTACTTGTAGCCATTTAGGTGGTAATCTTAATTTTATTTTAACAAGGAAGTGGTCACTGCTTATTTCATATCCTCTGTGAACTCTAACATCTAGTGAAAATTTTGATGTCTTTTCATTTAATATGAAGTAATCTAATATTGATTTCCATCCTCTTGCTGCCCAAGTATATTTATGTATGTCTTTATGTTTATAGAAGGAATTCATTATTTTTAGGTTATTATAAACTACAAAGTCAATCAATTTTTTACCATTTCTGTTTAGAGTGTGTTCTCCATGTATTCCTATATTATTATTAACTTTCGTGTTTCCAATTCTTGCATTTAAGTCTCCTGCTAAAATTATGTAATCATTTTTATTTATTTTATTATATATGTTTTGTAGCTGATTATAAAAATCAGTATTATCCTGTTCTTTTCCTTCTTCTGGGGCATATAAACCAATTATTGTTAAATAGCCTCTATCTATTTTTATTCTAGCTTCTATTATTCTTTCATTCCATAATTTATAATGTTTTAACTGTTTTGAAAGGGAGTTATGCATCCAAATCATGACTTCTGCTTGTGCTCTTTGGTCTCTGTCAACTCCACTTAATTTATGTATGTACATAAATTAAGTTAAGCAATGAAGTATCTACGTATAATTAAAATTACAATCAAATGTCTTTGTATGAATTAATTATTTGTAAGGTTAAAAACATGGAATCTGAGTGTATATGGCTTGGCTAGATAGATAAAAATTTCATTCTTTGCTCCTCTAAAGAGCTGGCAACCCACAAGAATATGACAAATAGTAAGATGCATATTGCATTTTTCACACACAAGTGGGTCATCAGCCCTCAGTAAATAAGAATGTGTAAGATGACTGCGACCTATGTGGAGCCTAGCAAGAACAACTTCCTCTCTTCTCTTTCTATGTTGACTAGAACGACAATGCTTAATTTCAGACTTAATGTCATGTAATTTGGTTGTCAATGCTTCCTACCGTGATGACTGCCAATGAGCAATTAGCTTTGATCTTATAATTGTCTGTATATGGTGCTTTAAATAGTACATGGAGAAAGTATGAGCTGATCTAGCAGCTGCAGTCATATTTCCCTTAATTCCAATGTGGCTGGGAATCCAGCACAACTGAACATCAAAATTAAGGGTTTACATTTTGTACAACAGGTGCAATACCTCATACAGCACTGGATGTGGATTATACATAGGAGAGGAGATAGCCTGTGAAGATATCAAAAAAGAGTCTGTATAAATTATAAAATTTTGGGAGCAGTTTTATTTTATATATGCAGAAGTACAAGCTGAATAGCATGTAACTCTGATGTATAATTACTGCAATCAGGTGGGATCTGGTTGGAGATAGTAATGTCAGGAAACACAGCAGCACAGTCAACGTGTGTCAGCTCTTGAGCATCAGTATAGATGGGCAAGAAATCAGAGTAGGCTGCTCTGTAAACAACTGCAGTAGACAGACAATGGAATATGGGACTTCTGTAGTTGACAAAGCGAGAGGTTGCTGGATGGAGTGCAAACCTGCAATTAGTGTTTTTCTTTCTATAATTTATGTTCAGAGACAAATTGTGCTAGGTCTCAAATGAGTAATAGCGTAAAGTGTTTTGCAAATGACTATTGTATCATTTAACGATGAATTTCTATACACTTATTTCAGTGTAAGACATCTTTCAGTTATATTTGTACATAATTCACTCCTGTTATTAAAGTGGATTTAAGAGAATGTCTCATTTCCAAAAGTTATGTTCTTTATCTACTATTTGCTTAGAAAAGAAAAAAATTCATTATTGTATCAATCTGGAAATGAATGTTTCTCCTACTAATCAGCATAAATGAAGAAACTAGTAAAAAGAATCTAGCAACAAAAACAAATATATAACTGACTAATGAAATGGATTCTGCAGGATGATCTTAAACAGACTGACAGTATGGGCAGATGATAACAGCTATCAGTTTAATGTAGCCAAGTGTAAGTTAACTTTGGGATGAAGAGATCATAGCAATGGCTTTCCAAAAAAGCTCATCAGATTATCTAGACATTAAAGACATATTGGCAAGGAAAGATAGGGATGTTATTGTCACTCTTTATAATGGCATATCCAGATTTCTGAGCACATTTCTGGTCACCCAAATTCCTTGGTGATAAGAAAGAGCCTCCAGAGTGACCTCTCATTTCTCAGACACTCAAGACTGATGTGTCTGAGAAATGCTACCTATAATGGTAGAATGTTCTATGGATTAGAAAAGTTAGCTCATAAGGGAAAAAGAAGAGATAAGAGTTATTAAAAGGGATTTTATAGAAGGAAAGAAAAGATATGAAAGAAAGATAAAGAGGTGAAAGGATCACAGATAGATAAGTCGGAAGTTAAAGGATAAATAACAATGAATCACTGTGGAAGAATATGGTAGAAGAAAGTGGTGGAAAACATTTCAAAAGAAACATAATCAGGAGTATGTATCAATAATTGAAGTCACCAAATGATATACGTTTTTCATGTAATACTATCACGTGCCCCTCCGAGGGTAAATATAAGGAATTTGATAACAAAGAATCATTCACCATTCTATTCAACTGGACCTGCAAGTAGGAATATGACAAGTGAAGAGACTTTTTGAATAGCAAGTGGTAAGTGAATGAGTGGAATATGCTACCAGAAAGAGTGGAGTGCAGTGATAATGAATGAATTTAGAGAGAAACACGATAGGCATTGGTCAGCTAGGTGGATGGAAGTTCTAGTGATGATGCCCACAAATCTATGGTTAATAAATAATAATAGTGAAAATTTTGACTAGTAATTATTCAAAATATCTACCTGAAAGAATAAAATTTTCATTTGGTATACACACAATTTTACTCACCAATCTTATCTTTTATCCTCTTCTGGTCATCCCATCTCAAAGACTCAAATTTATCTATATCTCCCACTGTTTTTACCTTCTGTTTCCCAAAGAAGCACATAAAATGATACCATTTTGTAATCTTCCCATCAAACATTGGAGACTTGAAAGAAATAAAATGTTCAGCATGTTCTGAGACATATAGTAAAACAAAATTTTCTAAAATGAAAAATAAAAATTTAATAACTATTATTCATAAATTCCAAGTCACATAGAAATGTATAAAACAGTTTATAATTTTGTAATGCTTCTGCACTACAAAAAACAAATGTAATCAAGTTATGCATCAATGCTTGAGGTAGGGAAAACCATTAGAAAGCTGAAATGTGGAAGGCAACTGGAGTAAGATTATATCCGATAAGAAATGCTAAAATATATAGAGGTTTACAAATTATATGGTATACACACCACATAATTCAGAAAGCCTGATCTGATTATATGGAGTAAGATTATATCCGATAAGAAATGCTAAAATATATAAAGGTTTACAAATTATATGGTATACACACCACATAATTCAGAAAGCCTGATCAGAATGTCAATTCTGAATGATTGCATATTAGATCCCTATAGTACCTATCTTAAAAAGAATTTGGCTACATCGTACACACAGGCTAAAATCCATTTCATAATAGAACAGGGAGCTAATAAATGTCTGCCCAAAAGCAACCTGCAGCAGTCTTTGGCTTCTTTAAATCCAGGTGCTGTCTTCTTTTCAATGTACATGTGTGCGTGCATGTGTTCCAAGATGCTCCATAACTCAGTCGGTACAGATTAAGTGCTTTGGTCAGAAAGAACTGAGTTCAATTCCCATCCATGGCATGAGGAACCTTTATTTGGTCTCTTTCAACTAAAGGTGAGTTAGCTGGTCTCATACGGAGGTAGAGAGTTTTTTTACCTGGAAAATTCATGTTATTCGAATAGAACAGGCAAATTGGCCCTGTGAACAACTTACAGCAAGAAAGTGTCAGTTACTTTCATCTTTCATCAGATCTTCATATTTACAGATAAAGACAATACTACTATGTAGATCAATAATGCATAAGGACAGACACAAAATGGCCCCCGGATTTACAGCCATGAATACTTGCAACAATAAGTGGAAGATAGGGGGTCCTCACCACATGTCGTTACACCCATAGTTAACCGTGAGTCACTAGGAGGTGATGCCACATGAATGGATGGAAGAGTGAGCATACACTTCCAAAATATGCCAATTTCACCATTTGAACTACTCTAGTGTGTAACTTCCCAGCATTCTGCTACTACCTTTGCTTTGAAGAGATCATGGAATTCTTCAGTGGCAATGTGATCTACAGCTGAAGCCTTGCCAGTCATGTTGAGACTGTGGAACGCATAGTGACTCTTATAGCAGTTGAACCACCCACAACGTACAGCAAAAATGTGTTCTTTCATCATATTATTATTCCTGATACCTCCAAGGAGTCCGAAGACTCATCGCGGGAGGACACCTACAACTGTCTCAACCACTACACCAAACCTCTACTATGAATCAAATCCATCAACGCCATCTACTGCCCACCTCCACCACAACTAGTATTTTTTGTCTGTAAATTGCGTGTGTTCTGAAGGGCCAATTTGTCTGTATGCGAGATGAAAAACCAGAGTTTCCAGGAGAAAAAACCCTGCTACCTCCGTATGAGATCAGCTAACTCACTTGTTGTCTCATATTTGCAGACAAAGACAATACCATGTATACCAATAATGCACTAAGGACACAAAATGGACCCCATGTACAGCAGACAGAGGTAGGAAACAGGATGTATGTGTGAAAGCTTCCTCAAACATGGATAGAATACAGCAATAGCCCTTACATACAGAAGTGCATATAACAAGAGTTACCTGCAATGACATTTCTTTATCCACCTGAACCATAATTTAATTAAACAGCTTTCACTATAGTAGCTTGCTTGATTCATTTCCTGACATAATATTATTTTGTCTTCCTTACCATGTTAGACATATGTCTTTCAATGACATGCTCTATACTTCTCTTTATATTAACTTCACTTTTTTTTTAACCTGCAGCTCTTGCTTAAAGATACCTTCCATTTGACTCTCACCTGATTTATTCTACTGAATGTATATTATTATTATTATTATTATTATTGTTGTTATTATTAAAGAGACCTCCAGGGAGTCGTGGACTCATCAAGGGAGGTTACATACCACATGCACCAGCATTCTTGAATTCATTCACATTGCTTGCACACAAAACATCCACTTCTCTCAGATATCCTCCCTTTGAAGCTTAGTACAAACCTCCTAAGTTAATCACAATCACCTACACTGCAATTCCAAATGTACACTTTTAACAGAATATTCCACACACTCAGATACTTCCCATGTTTGCATCATTACCAGATCCAGAACTTTCAGACCTGGATTCCCTCCATCACTTGCTGTTTCAAGTAATTATCTCTTATGTTACATAAGTTCCATTTCCTTTTTCCAACCTATGCTCTCAAGGATGGAAGTCCCTCAAATCTGCTACTCCTGCATTCACTGAGCTAATCTGCCAATGTATGCCCTCCAAATGTTTGATTACCCTAATAACAACAAACTATACAAACAGAGGAAAAATCATATCTGATTAAATGAATATAATAGAATTTTTGCCTAAGTTGCATATGCATCATGATGGCAATCAAACAACATAAAACAACTAAAACTGCCAATGTTTTCCTAAATGGAAAAAAGAAAAAAAAATTTACACAAAGTTCATATACCAGGTATTCCATTAAGACCACTTACTGTGTAAAATGGCCTATTGATAAGTTATATATTTATCCAAATTGCTTGGTGCTGCTACTACTAGAAGATCAACTTTTATATATATAAGTATTAGGGGGATCCGCCCCTAATTATTTTCACCCAAATGTCAAAAAATTATTTTGACATTTGGGTCAATTAAATCTTTCAGATGGCTGGGTGCATTATCCAACATCAGTAGAACTTTAAAATCTAGATTTTTCTGCTTTAAGTAGTTTTCCACACTTGGTACAAAACAGTTTAGAAACCATTTTTTAAATAAATCAGTAGTTACCCAAGCTTTCTTATTTGCCGTCCAATAATTAGTGCTTGGGAAATTGTGAAAGAATATTTGTTAGCAGCTATAGTAAGCTGTATTCCACAGGTGAAGAAGCGGACACAATTTGGTGTAAACTGGATGACAAATGATATCAAACAGGAACTGCAGTTGAAAAAGCGATTATGGAAGAAATATAAGGAGAGAGGTGGAGGATAGATACACAAAGAATATAAGACGCAGGCCAGGAGAGTGACCAGAATGGTGAGGAAGGCAAAACTGGAATATGAGAAGAGATTGGCACTAAGATCCAAAGAAAATCCTAGGGAATTTTTTAGCTATGTGGCCAGTAGGTGGAGAAATGAGTGTGGAAGAATGACATTGAGGAATAAAAATTGGAATAGAGTGACTGATGCAGATGACATAGTGGAGTTGTTCAATGAGCACTTTATTGGAGTATTTCATCCTGGAGGAGGTTTTAATACTAGAGGGATAGGGCAGGTTCAGGGTTTAGATGCAAGAGGAGAGTGTGTTCCAAATACTGAGTACTCTTGATACCAGTAAAGCTGTTGGAGTGGATGGTATTTCACTATGGGTTTTGAGAGAATGTGCTAAAGAACTGACAGCTCCGTTGACATGGCTTTTCAATAAAAGTCCAGCTGTGGTAAAGGTACCCAGGGAATGGAAGGAAGGTAAGATAGTGCAGCTGCATAAGGGCGGTAGCAGAGTGGAAGTGTCTAATTATAGGCCTGTTCGTGTGTCATCTGTAGTTGTTAAGGTCTTGGCGAAATTAGTGAGGGACTATATACAGCGTTGGGCAGATGAGGGTAATGTTATCTGTGAGAATCAACATGGATTTGTTAAGGGGTACTCTTGCTTTAGTAATATGATTGCCTTTTATAATAAAGTGACAGGAGCAGTTGATGAGAGAAAGGCATATCTGCCATTTTTTTGGATATTGCAAAGTGGTTTGACAGGGTGCCACATGATAAGCTGATATTTAAGTTGCAGCACGTGGGTTTAAATGTCAGGTTAGTCAAATGGATTCAGGATTGGCTGACTGATAAGTATCAGAGAGTTGTGTATGGTGGGGCAATATCATGGAAGCAGAGGTTACAAGCGGGGTTCCACAGTGTTCAGTACTGGGACCAGTGTTGTTCAATTCAACCTTTATATCAATGATATTGTCAATGGATTGCAAGGGGCCATTCAATTGTTTGCAGATGATGTGAAGCTGGGAAGGGTTATCAGTAACAGTGCAGATGTGGCAGCCCTGCAAGAGGATTTGAATAAACTAGACAGATGGGCAAATAAATGGGGGTTTCGGTTCAATGCAGCAAAATGTAAAAGTCTTGAGGTTTGGGATCCATCAATGATAGGATGCACACTCGATTAGAGGAGCTGTACTGGAGGAGGTAGGGGAAGACAAGAAATCTGGGGATGTTGATTGATAGAAAACTGAAATTCAGAGAGCATATTGCAAAGGTGGTGAGGGTAACTCAGAGGATTGCTGCAATACTGAAAAGTACGCTGACCTGCAGAGATAAAAGAGTTATCATTCCATTGTATAAGACCCTGATCAGACCACACTTAGACTATTGTTCTCAGAATTGGTCCCCAGGATTTGAAGGGGATAAATTAACTGTGGAAAGGGTACAGAGGCGGATAACAAAAATGGTTTCAGGGCTGTACAATATGAATTATGAGGATCAACTGATGGAATGTGGACTGCAAAGTTTGGTGGATAAAAGAAGGAGAGGTGATATGATCGAGACTTTTAAACTGTTGAGAGGCACAGGGTAGATATTGGAGAGGTGTTTCACTTGGTGGAACAGCATGAAGGAGAGATGACAAGAGGCCATACGTGGAAGTTACGAAAAGAGGCTGTGCGCAAGAGGGTGAGGAGTAGTTTCTTTGCATGGAGGGTGGTTGAACCTTGGAATGCATTGCCTGAGAGAGTATGGTTGGAGGGGGAATGGTCAATGAATTCAAGGAGTGGTATGATAAGCTTTGCGATTCCTAAAAACGACCTCCCACGATGAGTCTTTTGACTGCATGGAGGCCTGGACAATAATAATAATATACAGGTAAAGCACTCTTTAGGTTTTTCATTGCATGAGGGTTGAGGGATTTATAAACTAGAATGGGTTTTACCATGTGATCACCTGAAGCATTACTGCACATAAGTAATGTTACATGGTCTTTTGATGCTTTAAAACCTGGTGGATTTTTTCATTTTTTGAAATAAATGTCCTCTTGGGCATTTTTTTTTCTCCAATGGCTTATCTTGTTGGCATTAAAAATTTGATGTGTTGTATATCCACCCTGTTCAATAATTTTCTGCAATTACTTTGGATAAGTTTTGGTAGCTTCATTATCAGCTGATGCATTTTCCCCCCCCTTGTATTTTTATGTTTTGCAATGAAAAGCATTTTCTAAAATGGCTGAAACAACCTTTGCTAGCAACACAGTCAGGGTTAATAGCAGATTCTCCATTTTCTTTTAAGTAGTTGTAAATTTTTAAAGTTTTATGTTTAATAACATTGGTGTCCAGTGGGATCCGTTTTTTTGAGCATCAATCCAAACTACAAGCTTTTTCCATTTTTTCAAGTATTGGTGCTCTGGGACGAGCTATCACATTTGCACCGATAGAACAACCTGCAGCAACAGAAGCTCTAATTTTCTGTATGGTCTGGATTATTGCTCCATTTAAATCCAAGGTTTTTGCAACATGATACTTTTTCCCCATTTTTAAGATGATTCAAAATTTTAAGCGATACTTTTTTTTCTTCTGGCAGATACTGTTCAGGGCTACAAATTAATTCACAAAAAAGAAATATTTAACACTTCTTTAAAAAAAGTTCAATAATACATACAAAGAATAGTACAAAAAAGAAAACAGTGAAAGTCTTAATATAAGATTAATACCCCACGAACAAAATAAATTTAAAATTCTAATAAATTCTAAAATTCTGTACGCAAATCTGACACGACATACACGCTCAAATGAGATGGTGCTTGCTCTTAAAAACTCTCATCACGTCCCATGTTGTACGAGGTTTTTCTCCAATTCTCGAACTGTGTTAGAGCAAGAACATATTGCAGGAATGGCGTATTATATAGTGATTTTCCCCAACCATTTGTAGGAATGCAGTGTTATACGGGGGTTACCTTTGTGTGTGCGTGTGTGTGTGTGTAAACACTCTGGGTTTTAATTACAAAATTTGTGATCTTCATCTAGGCTCTTCTGATGTTATGCTAAGCTTAGGTAACGTGCCTTTAATTACTCCAACAAAACTTTCCATTTGATATTGTTCAATTATTTGATTTCACTATACTCTGGTTATTTCCCCTTTCAAAACAAATTATATAACAAATTGAAGGAACAGCTACAGGGAGTCCTATTTCTTCAAACATTGTCAACTACTAAATGGAACACTCTGAACAACATCTTGATATTTCTCCTACACCTACTCAATGGTGCAGATATGGAAGACATTCCTCGCAATTTAGAATGCCACTTCCTCTGACTTAAAGCAGTTTTTTATCAAAATAAGTGCCCATCATCCTAGGATCCAGTTCACCTTAGAAAAAGAAATAGACAACCAAATAGCCTATTTAGATCTAATTCTTCACCAACCAGATGGCAGCTTACACTTTTCAGTATTACGAAGAAAACTCATACAGGCCGCTATATGCATGCTGATTCTCACCACCAACCTAGTCTAAAAGGCTGGAACTCTTAAGACCGTATTACATCATGCTCCTTTATGTTTTTCTGAAACTTTTACAAAAGAATTATAACTACTAATCTGCCTTCTTGTCAAATGGTTGCAATGTTTACTTCATCCAAAAGCATTTAACAGTTATGGAATCTCTGCTTCTTTTAAACCAGAAAAAACTCAGTAAATTACTGCTACCCAACCTCCAATATAAATCCTTCAAATAACTGGCCACTGCATTTCAAACCAACTTCTAATAAAATACCTTTCAGTTATCAGAACTTGCCATTCTGATAACTGAAGGGTTGGATAAACGGTAGATTAGCTGATATAATACTGTAACTCACATTCCTATCCCTTGTGTGCAAGGCATTCTGAAAGCATAGCAAAACCACTGAACATTTTGTTGCCTTTTGCCATGTCGGGGAAAATCTTCACTTTTCTCGCATCTCTTCTGCCTCTTGGTTTTCCTGGCATCTACCACATTCCTTGCTCTTGTGGCTATTTTTGCTCTTTGGACAAACTGGAAGATCTGCTTTCATTCACCTTGAAGAAAAAAAGGTCTTATATTAAATATCATGGACCTGAACAGTCTGGACTTGCTGAACATGCTACCCCCACTAAACACTGTTTACTGGACCAAGACCCTTCTTTATAAATGTGTGAAACATAACTCCAATTACTTTTGAAAAATACTTTAGATTAAATGGTCTACACCCTTGTTCTTCAACCTGTGGTCAGCAGAAATTTCCTGGCAGTCCGCCAAAAATTTCTTCGTCTCAAAAACAACGCTCCAGCCGCATATCAAATTTTCTAACCTCTAAGCAGCAGCAGATGTCACACTAGCTAAAAACTGTAATTTCATAACATTGGATTTAATAAATAAAATACTATCTACATGGGTTTATGTTTTTGTCTTAAGCCGTCAGCCGGTCTGCAAAATATTTCTCCTATTTTCCCTGGTCTGCAGGTGTAAAAAGGTTGAAGAACTCTGGTCTACATTATTCCCTTTATGGGAGAGTACTTTTTAAATCTTCTAATCTTTCCTAACTTTTTTTTTTCAATTAGGAAAATATTAAAACATTTAAAGTTGTTCTCTAATCATATTGGTTTACTGTATGATAAGGTAAAAAAATCTACCACATTAGGCTTAGAATAATATTATGTGATTGCACATAATAGCAGTATCTTATTACCTATTGTTTTCATTCACCGGAAAATTAATAAATGAAGATGGGAGAGAGTTTAGGTGGGAGATGAATTTCATCACCCAGTGTGAGACCACCACCCCACTTACTGGAGGCCTAAACCTTGAAAAACGTCCATGTTTGATCTCTGGAGCAGTTTCCGGACTTCTAAAAAATAAATTTAAAAAATACAATATATATATATAAATTCATAAAAGATAGGAAAAAATCCTTAGCACACCCATGTACAAAATGTACTCAAGGTCTGCAAATAACGTTTTGTGGGTGGGGGCAACATAAAATAAAAAAATTTTTTAAATGCAGTAACAATTCATGAACCTTCCTGTGTTTTCCTTTCCCAACTAAGTAATAAGCTGGAAAACCATCTCATCTGTTGTTTGTCTGGACAAATATTGTTTTAGTTGTAAGCTTTATATTTCTTTACTATTATTTCATTTGGCATATATTTACTATAAGAAAAATAATTATATTTTATCTTGCAATGAATATCACATTTCTTTTGAATATCCCTTACATCTTGTACCTATTTTATACTTTGTCAACTGTTTATACTTTTTGCACAGGATGATCTAACTAATGTCCATGCAGTTAGCCTAGTGGCTATTCACTTCACAACCATATGCCCAGGGAAAGAGTGTCCTAGGTTCGATTCCCGTTGACGATGTGAGGCGCTTAAGGATTTTCCTTAGCCATAGCCAAGTAAGCCAGTTTTGGGCATGGACAGCAGGTCCCCCCCCCCCCGTTTATCTGGGTTTTTTTTATCCTGCAAGAAGGCAAACCAGCCCAGTGAACACACACAGATACAATCTTGAATATTGCCCTTAGGGGATGCAGCAGAGTGGTGATCCAGCTGCATTAATACACCAGTACACCTCATTAGATGGGGACTCAACACATCCTAGACGATGAGAAGGATAGCATGGGTTCTAACTAATGTGAAAACTCCACTCTTATTCCCAATGCTTCTACCATTAAGAACAAAAATGCAAGTTCTCCCTGCACCAGCAGCTACCCTTTTTCATTCACATGAGACTTAAGATACCATTTTGTCATTCCTATGCTCACACTCACTCACTTGCCTGAGTTATTTATATCTTAAAATATAAATCTTCAGTATTAATTTAATAATCGGTAGAAGAGCTCTGCTTTATGATTCTTTAAGGTGACATAGAAAAGCAAAACAATAAGCTTTTATTTCACTCGGTGAAACTCAAGTATGGTTACAATTATGTAACCATACTTGATATAAATAGAATGTAATATTTACATTCTATTATAGTGTCAATGTCAATAACTTTTATCCACATTATTTGAAGATTAGTAGTGTACTGAACATTTTGTACACAATTCTTACTTGTACCAAAGTTGCAAGACGGAGTTCACCTTTACCAATTTTTCCTTGACATCCTCTACATGAAGACCTATCACTCTTAGCATAATCTGCAAGAAATGGCAAATCTGTAGCCATGACGACTTCTGTTCCTGATGCTCTTTCAAATATTTAATCTTAAAACATACAATTTAAAAAATATCATATCACAACACGCTCAAATCCAGAATTCCCATTCAAACTTTGAAGACTGATTATGGCGGCAAAACAGCACCACCTGGCACTAAAGAATAAATATTAGGGTGGTAAACTTAATAAACATTCTTTTATTTAAATAAAAGAGCCAATAGACTTCACTTCGGCAATGTAACATTATTTAAATTAAGGGGATGTTAAATCCCACATTATTTCAAAGCCGGATATGAAACTCAAAGATCGGAATCAAAAAGTTTCACGCCGAATACAGTAAACTGTAAACGTTTCGGCGGATTCAAAGCACGTAGTTCAACACTACAGCAACTCGTTGCAAAGGTGGGTAATGTTCTTTGAGTTTCTTATTCGGCTTTGAAATAAGGATTTAATATCCCCTTAAATAGATTAAACAATGTTACATCGCCGAAGTGAAGCCTATTGGCTCTTTCATCTAAGAAATTTATGGGTGCACCTTTTTGACAACTCGTATAACAAATACATAAGTAAAGGTAGAATAAGATCTGATCACTATTCTTAATATTTACCCTTAATGCACAGCCCATCTCCTTGAGGAGATGCATGATGCTATGTATTAAAGGCAAGGGGCCACTACCCAGACCGGTTTCGACCTTTATTGAGGTCTCATCAGTGGGAGACAGGCTAGAAATACCAAGATTTAAGTAATACAGAGCTTATAAGTATTTTACCAGAACAAGTTACCATACGGTGTTTTAACCTTATTAAATAAAAATCTCCGGATGAGATATAAATGTTACTTATTATAAATATTACTAAAATCTTGGAATTTCTAGCCTGGCTCCCACTGATGAGACCTCAATAAAGGTCGTAACCGGTCTGGGTAGTGGCCCCTTGCTTTTAATACATTGCATCATACATCTCCTCAAGGAGATGGACTGTGCATTAAGGGTAGAATGGGAGTTCATGTCTTTCATCATCGGCCTATTGAGTATAAAGATATGCTGAGGGTCAGCAGGTAGAGAGAGCGGAAGAAATAAAGGTAGAGTGAGATAGTGGTAGGTAATAAAGAGGCCTCAGTCGATCTGTTTAACTAGATAACCTATTAGAGGTTGTGGCCAAACAGATCTGCTGAAATCATCTCCTGATGTTTGTTCTTACTGCTTTCATCTGTCAAACATCGTAAAAGATGTTTGACAGATGAAAAACAGAATCTTACACAAACAACAGCAAAAAAAAAAAAAAAAAACGATCACAAAGTGAGATAAATAAATTCTGGAGTAAATCACAAGGAGAACTAATATAATTTTTTGGGAAAAATGACAAACAAATGGACTGCAAAATTGGGGGGGGGGGGAAGAGCCTGTCTCGAGTGATACAACCCACCAGGGACTGCACCGTCTCGATGTAAGCCTTTGCAGCTCTGGTTTTATCAGGCCGACCCCTTCCTGTGTGAAATAGATATAAAACGATTAGAAGGAAGAGGCAAAACATTGTAGTCTTGTTAGTTATTACCCCAAAGCCTTCTACTAAATTTCTTGAGGATCTATGCACTGTCCTCCAGGATATCATCTTTATTCAATCCGTTCAAGGTGTGATATAGCTGAATTTTTCTTACCACTTTCTTACTATAGTTTCATCGGATGACCCGTTAATTCGTCCGGTGTGTCTCTGTTGATGTGGTCAATGTAGACGTCTAACCAGTCGAAACTTATTTTATCTTGCCGAAGGGGGAACGCTGGCTCTATTCCTGTGTGGTGCATTATTATGAACAGGTTTTCTGCAGCTTCTATGGGTTCCCTATATCTTCTTAATATTATACCTCCATTTACAGTATATGCCTGTCTTTATGAGAGTCGGATTCTTCATCAGGTTCATCCGATGGGGTTGTGTTATCTGTTTTTGGTTTCTTTTTATCTTCTTCCTCTGGGTTTATGGAACGCTTTTCAGTGGCATTAGTAGACTCCATTTCCTCTGAATCTTCTTCCTTTTTTTTAGATTCTCGGTTATTACACTTCTTTTTTTTTTCTTGTTTTTCTGTGCCGAAAATTCTGTAGTGACGAGTGTAGAGATCTCCGTTCCTTTTTCTCTTCTGTGTCTTCTGATGTTTTCTGCATTAGAATCTTCTCTTATGTAGTGCTCATTCTATCTCTTTACCTCTGCTGAAGTTTCAATGGCGGCGTCTGGGTTTTCTGTCGTTGTCGTGACAGTTCCGGCATTTAGTACTGGGAACACTTCTTCACTTGCCGATTCTGATTTTTCCTGTTCTGGTTCTCCTATTTCCCTAGATTTGGCAGGTATAACACAGTGCCACCTATTCGATCGGCATGCGTCCTGTTGGCACAAACGTTTATCTTGTGTGTTAGTTCCCCACATTTCAGGCAAGGTGCTTGGCACTCATCTAGGTTATGTCCTGCCACCATGCAGTTCCTGCATTTGTTCTTGGGACAGTCTTTACCTAGATGCTCCAGAGAACCGCACTTATAACACTTTTTCTTAACTTTAGGGTAGTTAACAATACCTTTGCAGAGCCTAGAAAGACAAAATTGGGGACTTCGGCCTTCATTTCTATACGGAAAGTTACCTCGCCAGTCTTCCAGTTGGGGAAGTCTGTATCGTTGGCGATTTTTACGTCGCGTACGACTCCCCATTTCGAAAACACTTTGTTAATTATTTCGGTTCCCCCCCCTTAAGATATTCTACAGGGAACCTCTCTATCCTTATTGTCTTGAGAACACTCCCTACTACAAAGGGGGAAAAATTTTCCCTTGATATTCTAGTCCTTTGGTTAACTTGTTCCTTGTTTACACATTCTTTACTACTACTACCCGGAACCTGCTGGCCCCATAAGGGGTAAAGCCAACTATATTTTCTGCCCCTACTGAGTCGCTAAGAGCTTTTGCCAGCGTCCTCTTTGGTATGTCGGCGTCCGCTTCGATGCCAAGGGTCCTGACTCTTTGTGAAAACGTAGTCATGACTTAGAGAAAAAACTAAGACTCAGAAAGGAGCGACCTTCAGAACCAGGGCCAAGCGTTCCCTGTTTGCCGAAATCTCCTGCTAGAATAGCTAGAGGCGGAAGACTGCAAACAGGCACAAGGCAAAATTAGAAAAAATAGATTGCAAATGATCTTACCACTAGGATCAGGCACTGGATTCTGCAGTATGGAGCTCTCTCTCTCTCAGAGACACAGGCAATCAGTGAGTAGGTATACCTGGAAGGGTAAATATTTAGAATAGTGATCAGAGCTTATTCTACGATTAGGAACGATTGATGAGATTCGGTCAGTTAGCGTTTTCTTCAGGCAACAGTTTTAAGATAGTATATATTATTGTCGAATAGGATATAGTATACAGATTGTGTGAACTAAATTCGTGATCAGTGCATCTGGAAGTGGATTAGGATCGTCTTCAACGAAACAACTAAAGAAAGTGCTGGAAGAAAATCTGGACATTGTAAGTAAATTTTCTATTTACTATTACCCATCCACTACCAACTCACAGTAGCATACCGGCAGAACCAAATGGAGGAACTAACATTAACAAACTTTAATTATGACCAACTAATAATACTCTTCAGGAAGATAGGTTTAGAACTGGAAACCAGATATCCGGGCACTGTAACACTCATAGAATCAGCACCAAACGACGAAGGAACTCATGGCCCCACCGACTTACAAGTTGAACAACCAGAACCCTCCCCACAAGAACACTACTCTAACTCAGAAGACAAGACTGAAGATTTCGAAGTAATCAACAGAAACAAACGACGAAAAGTCACGTACACAGTAGAACAGGAAACACCAATGGACGCATCAACCAACACACACAAAAAAAAGAACGCATCTCTCCAGTTATTCTCCGATCGAATGAAAAATGGTCGGAGATAGCAAATATCATGAAACACAGCCAGATAAAGTTTTCTACAGCAAGAAATACAGCAGAGGGAATACGAATACAACCCGAAACAGTAACAGACGTCAGAAACCTCACTAAAAAACTAGACGACTCACTGATTCCTTACCATACGTTCGCATTAAAAAGCGAGAAAAACTTAAAAGTTGTAATAAGAGGAGTAGTAGAATCAATCACAAACAGATGAAGTTAAAGCAGACCTAACAAGACAGGGCTTTTCACCCATAAAAGTCTCGAGAATGCACAGAGGAGACAAAATCCCGATGCCGCTTATCCTAATAGAGATCGAAAAAGACAAATATGACATATACAATCTAAGAACAGTGTGCGACCTCATCATTAGAATGGAACCACTTCGAATGAGGGCATCAACCGGACAGTGCCACCGATGCCAAAAGTACGGACACGCCCAGAGCCGATGCAAGGCAGAGTTCAGATGCCTGAAGTGTGGAGAGAAACACCCCACAGCTACCTGTACTAAACCCCGTACAACTCCAGCAAAATGTGCAAACTGTGCCGTCCCGCACCCTGCAAATTATAAGGGATGTCCTAAACACTCAACTAACGAAGTGGCAACACGGAAAGCAAGAGATCCAAGCTCCACAACAGACACAAACAAACACACGCCACCCACATCAAAACCAGTAATTCCCACGTCTACCTGCGTAAACACAACATATGCCGATATAGTAAGAATAAACCACGAATCCCACCACCCACAACCAACCCAGCCAAAATAACAGCCGCCCTAGGTGAAATGCTACTCGTATTCAGTAAGAGAAATCCCACCCAAGACTCAACAAAACACTTCATGAAAAACGCACAAGTAATCTTCTCTACCCTCACTCATGAATAACACAATCAACACCAACAATTCACTGCAGATAATATATTGGAACGCAAACGGCATACTCAACAAAATGCATGAACTAAGAGAATTCATACAACGCATAGATACAGACATAATACTAATAAACGAAACTCACCTGCGGCCATCAGACAACCCAAAACTAAGAAACTACCACCTATTCAGAACCGACAAAACAACAGCCAGAGGTGGAGGAACAGCTATCTTTATCAGAAAACAACTCAGATTTAACGAAATAACCCCCCCCCCCAGCTCACAACCCTAGAAGTCACAGGACTACAAGTTCACCTAGCCAACACAAACAGTCTCAAAATGTACGCCACATACAACTCACCAAACAAACACAAACAGTTTCAAAATGTACGCCACATACAACTCACCAAACAAACATATATCTACCAGAGACCTGTCGCAGCTACTAGACAATAATGAAACCATAATAATGGCTGGTGACTTAAACGCTAAACGGCATGGAATAGCAAGATTGTAAACAAAAGCGGTAAAATCCTGCACAATTTCATCGCTAACAGGAACACTGTAGTGGCAGGACCGATCGAACCAACACACTACGGCACGATCGGGCGACCAGACGTATTAGACATCGTTATCCTGAAAAACATGAACCACCAATTCCAGCTAATAACAATAAACGTTCCAAGCTCAGATCATAACCCAGTCCTACTCCAGCTGGGTGCTACCTCAGACGAAACAACAACAAACCCTACAACCACAAACTGGACACAACTACCCACAAAAATCAAGGACACTATAGAACCCATACCCACCATCTCCACGAAACAAGATATTGAAACTGCAGTCTCCAACCTAGAAAAACAAATAACGCTAAGCCTAGCAGCAGTAACTTCGATTACATCCAGCACGAAACCAAACCAACTCCCAGAAGACATCGAAAACTCAATCCGCACAAAAACAAAATACGCAGAATATATTACAAAACACTAGCGCCATAAGACCGAAAAGAACTCAACAAAGCCACTCAACTAGTCCGCTATGCAATCAAAGATTTCCGCAACCAACACTGGGAAAACACAATCTGATCTATACAACCAAATGACCAAGCACTATGGAAACGCTTCAAAGGCCTTCGCAAAGCGTCAAGCTACGTACCACCAGTTCATGGAGAACGCGGTACAGTCTACAGCGATGACGAAAATGCGGAAGCTTTCGCGGATAGCATAGAGCTACAATTCAGCCCCAACTACAAGAACGTAGACCTAACATTTATCACAAAAATGAAAAAATGGCGGCTCGCATTGTAGTCTCGCATGATGGTATTTCTTGCGAAGAATGTTTTTTGATTTAAGTGGTGATTAGTTATAATTAGATATTTTGAATCTGCTTTGTTTGCGGAATACGAGGTAAGACTTTGACTTTTGATTCAATTTTCTGGCCCTAGCCTGTTCTCTTCTTCGCCATTGTAAATATTTTATACCTAATCAAGAATGGAGAATGTAAACGATATCAAAGAGGCCATTCAACAGTTAAACAAAGATATGTCACTTGACATTCTCAAATTCCTCCTAAAGAAATTTGAAACAGATTATCCTGGTTGCTTGAATCTCTTCACTCAAGTACAGGGTGTTCGGGATAAATTTGACATATTTATAATTTTTCCGTAAGTTACATGTATTAACACACACTTCTCTTCATTTAAAAGTTTGGACCCTTCTTCATTCATATACAAGATGTCAGAAAGGATGGATAGCTGGAACCCACCTGAATCATGGAAGAGAATAACTTGTATCATGATGATTCGTGCCCGCCATCAAAATAAGGATATTACGACTGCTGCCCAATGCTCCCTGAATACAGTAAAAACAATCAGGCATGAACTAGAGACTTGCAATGGTGACTACGAGGATGTAGCAAGAAGAAAGATCCCTAGCAGACGATCTGATTGCGTTCGTACAGCAGAATTCCTCGCAAATCTGCAGGAACAGGTGTTGAAGAACCCTGGCATTGGAATTCGGGCTTTGTTCGTGGAGTTGCTAACTGTAGTCAAGCCCTGGATAACAAGGGTAGCCAATGGTAGGCCGTATGTATGGCAGCAGGATTCGGCCCCTTGCCACACCTCTGGGAAAAGTCAAAAATGGTTGTCTGAAAATTTCTACGACTTCACCAGTCCAAATGTTTGGCCTCCAAACTCCCCAGACCTTAACCCCATGGATTATTTTGTATGGGGCGCAGTTGAAAAAGACACCAATCGCACTTCCAGTAATACAAAAGCCCAGTTAATGGATAAAATTTAAACAGTTTTTGCGGCCCTTCCCAGGGAGACTGTAGCATCAGCTTGTTCGAGGTTCCGAAGCAGAATTGAAGCTGTGATCGATGCTAATGGTGGTTATTTTGAGTAAATCTTGTTGATAGTATTGTAATTAACTCTGCCTGTAATGTTTTTTTGTCAATTCATTAAATTTAATAGATACAAAGAAGATTTTCTTTTTCCTTACGAAACTGTCAAATTTATCCCGAACACCCTGTAAATGACACTGAAGATGATGTTTTGGACATTGAAGAGAATATTACACCTGTTCCACCTTTAAAGACTCCCCGACAGTTCGATTGTTTTCATGAAGAACATTCTAATAAAAGACGCAGAACATCGGAAGGTGGATTGGAAGTTGATGTAACAAATCAACAAAATCAGACCACCCAAGATAGAAAAGAAAAGGTCCCTCCAGTCATCCTTCGAGATAAAGACAAATGGACCTCAGTCTCAAGATCCCTAGGAGAACAAAATATCAATTTTAGCTGGGCAAGAAATACTGAAGAGGGTGTAAAAATCCACCTACCACTGTCATTGATTATTGCTTGTTGACGAAAATGCTTGACTACTCTAAATTGATCTTCCACACATTTGCGCTAGCTAGCGAGAGAACTTAAAAGTAGTTCTAAGAGGAGTGGAGTGGCTGAGGGTATCACAACTGATGAGATCACAGCTGACCTCATCAATCAAGGATTGACTCCAACCAAAGTGAGTAGAATGTTGAGGTTAGATAAAACACCAATGCCACTGGTGTTGGTCGAAATTTCCAACACACAAAAAAGCATCTATGAAGTTACGGACATTTGTAAGCTTAAAATTACAACCTAACCTCTAAGGAAGAAGGCATTGGCAGGGCAGTACCATAGATGCCAGAGGTTCGGGCATGCACAAAAACTGTGCAGAGCTGCATACAGATACCTAAATTGCGGTGAGGGTCACCAAACTAACTCCTGCACTAAACCCAGATCCACACCTGCTTGTTGTGCCAACTGTAGTGGACCACATCCCTCTAATTACAAGGTTTGCCTTTTCCATACAAAAAACCGTGGATCAACAAGAACTAACCACGTTCCTACAAGCAATGACACAACACACAATCAAGCAGTTCGCCCTCCAGATCATAATACCTCACATTCGACAACACAGGAAGGCACTCGATCCTCATCCATGTCCAAATCACATGCGGAAGCGGTAAGAACCCAGACTTTTTCATCACAAGAGTGAACAAGCTCTAATCTCACATCAGCTTTAACCTCATCACTTGCAACAATGCTGCATGAATTCAGCAAAGCAAGCACCTCATCATCCTCCAGAAGAAGATTCTTCCTAGAAACCCAATCCATATTAACAGCTCTCTATAATGTTTAAAAAATTTAAACCAAATTCTCTCATGATAACAGCATGGAATGCCAGTGGCTTAACAAATAAAATTCTCGAGCTGCAAGAATTTGCAAAAAGATACAATCCAGACATAACCTTGATCAGTGAATCCCACCTCAGACCATCAAACAATCCAAAACTAAGAGGCTATATTTTATACAGGACAGACAGTCTTAACTCTAGTGGAGGTGGCACAGCTATTTGTATCAAAAATTATTTAAGCCACAACGCACTGACTAACCCCCAAACTCTAAACCTTGAGGTGACGGGTGTGGAGGTGCACACTAATAACGCAGGCAAACTCAAAATCTATGCAGCATACAACCCTCCCAGTATTCCACTATTGACAGCAGACTTAGACTCCATCCTCGGCTGCACGGATTTCATAATTATAGCAGGAGACCTAAACTCCAAACACACGGCCTGGTTCAGATCATCAATCAACTCCAAAGGCCGTACCTTATTCAACTATACGTTACTCAACTCAACAATAGTAGCTGGAGCCGCTGAGCCCATACACTACAGCCCATCAGGAAGTTCTGATGTATTAGACATAGTTATCCTCAGAAACATCAAATATCAATACCAGCGAGACAGTAGAAGAGCTTAACTCAGATCATAATCCCATCCTACTCAGGTTAGGACTTCAAGATCAGCTCTCTCCCCATCATTCTTTCATACCATGGGACAAGCTCTCTAAGATTCTATCAGTCCACATCGATCCGCTCCCTGTCATTCGTAAAAAAGAAGAAATAGATCAAGCTGCAAACAATTTAACTAGACAAATCAACTCAGCAATAGCATCAGTCACTCAAACCACTGTCTTCCACGCTCCTAACTGGATCCCAGAAGAGATAATGGACCTGCTCACGGCCAAAAATAAAGCCAGAAAGCGATATCACAATACTAGAGCCCCGCAGGACAAAGCAACCTTAAACACTTTGAACAGACAGGTTCGAGAAGCCCTCCAGATCCACAGGAACTCCAAATGGGAAACCAAACTCAAAGAAATCAACCCAGAAGATAACTCCTTGTGGAAGTTTGTAAAATCTCTTTGTACCAAAAGACAACCACTTCCTCCTTTAAAGACCAATCTTGGAATTGCACACACAGATGAAGAAAAAGTAGAAGCCCTAATTGAAAATCTGGAAAATTAATGCAACCCATCTTATGCAAATTTAAATGTCAATCTTATTCACAAAGTTCATCGTAAAGTTAGAAATTCACTAAGTCAGCCTAAGGATGTTTCAGAAACCATCACTCCCACATCACCAACAGAAATAATAAATATCATTTCCCATCTGAAGAATAAAAAGGTCCCCGGCCCTGCCGGCATTACCAATAGAATAACAAAGCTACTCCCTCGGAAAGCCATAATTCATCTAGTTAATATTACCAATTCCATTTTAAGATTACAGTACTTTCCCACAGATTGGAAAATCGCGGACATTATACCTCTGAAAAAGCCTGGCAATAACCCACAACTTCCCCCAAAGCTACAGGCCCATCAGTATTCTTTCCTGTCTTGGCAAAGTAGCAGAAAAGGTCATCCTATCAAGACTACAATGAGCCGTGGACCAACAGATAATAATCCCAAATGAGCAATTTGGGTTTCGCAAAGCTCACAACACTGTGCAAGAAATTCACCGACTAACTGAACATATCGTTCATGGTTTTAACAGGCACCTTCACACTGCTGCTGTGTTTTTGGATGTTGCAAAGGCCTTTGATAAGGTCTGGCATCAAGGCCTTATCTTCAAACTAATTGAAAACAATATCCCAATTAAACTAGTGAAACTCATATATTCATATATCAATGAAAGATACATGCAAGTAAAACTCAACGGAATTGTTTCTTTAAGGCGCAAAATTCTGGCGGGAGTACGTACCTGAAGGTTCTCTTCTGGCCCCAATACTTTTCACAACTTAAATGGCAGATATTCCTCTCAATCCAAGAACAACTACTACGGCCCTTTATGCCGACGATACCGCTATTCTAGCTAGATCACTCAGCCCTCGCCTAGCAATCACTAGACTCCAAGGAAGTATCAGTGAGCTAGCAAACTGGTTCACCAACTGGATGATTCAAGTGAACCCCCTCAAAAGCTCAGCCATAATGTTTTCAAGAAGAAAAATCTGCAACAAAGAAAACATCCTTCTCTCTGGTCAAATGATCCTATGGCAATCAGAGACCAAATATCTTGGGGTATTAATGGATAAGAAACTCCTTTTCATCAAACACATCAATCTCATTTGCTTCAAATCTTCCAAAGTCATAGCTCAGCTCTACCCATTGATCAACCGTAAAAGCAAATTGAACCTACAAAATAATTGCTTCTTTATCGGATGGTAATACGTCCAGTCATTACCTACGCCTCACCAGCATGGAGTCACACTTCAAGATGAAAAATTTCAAAATTAAAGAGAATCCAAAATAAATGCCTTAGGATGATTTTGGATGCACCGTGGTTCGTCAGTAATTCACAGATTCACCGAGAAGCCGGCACTCCATACATCTCTTCCCTTCTTCGTGATCTTGCAGAAAAATTCTTCATAAAGTCAAGTTCACATTAAAACCCACTAATAGTGCAAGCTGTCAATTACAACGAGACTGATTACTACAAACACAAAAGACCGAAAGCTATTCTTCTCTCAACCGATCATAGCTAACAGAACTGCCCTCAGAGGGCGAGCTTAATTGCTCACAAATCTCCCACTCCCAAACAGCTCTCATTACAGATAAATGGGAATATGAAAAGCACTAGTGATTCACCCATCCTCTCAGTAATGTTATTGGTATTGGTATCACAAAAATACACCGACAGATGCGGCATGCACTAAGGCACCACAACTAGCAACCGAATATCCGCCTAACATCTCCAAAAGAAATACGCGAAATAATTAAACACCTTAAAAATAAAAATGCGCTGGTCCAGACAAAATCACGAACAATATTATCAAACATCTACCTCATAAAGCACTCATGCACATAGTTGCCATCACAAACGCGATGCTCAGGCTCAGCTATTTCCCAAACCGTTGGAAGACTACAGACGTAATCCTGATCCACAAATCAGGAAAAGACCCGAAATTCCCGCAAAATTACCGACCCATCAGTCTCCTCTCCTGCCTTGGAAAAATATCTGAAAAAGTAATCCTGACAAGACTACAAGAAATAGCTGCCAAGAACAACATCATACCAGACGAACAATTCGGTTTCAGACCACACAACAAGTACAAAAATCACAGAATACATCACACACGGTTTCAATTGGAGACAACAAACCGTTGCCATTTTTTTCGACATAGCTAAAGCTTTCGACAAAGTATGGCACATCGGTCTCCTACATAAACTACTAATAGCAAAAGTACCAATACATCTAGTCCTCCTGATCAGCTCATACTTAAAAAATGGAAAATTCCGAGTAAAAATACAAGGAATAATATCCACTGAACGCAAAGTCACAGGTGGAGTCCCACAAGGCTCACTACTTTCCTCCATACTATTTGCCATATACATGGCTCATATCCCACAGAACAAGACAACGTTTTCTGCCTACTACGCAGACGACACAGCCATTTTAACCAGATTACTATGCCCAAAACTGATAACAAAAGGAATACAAACCGCAGCAAATAAACTTGAAATCTAGTTCAAAAACTGGTGGATCGACGTAAACGGAGACAAAAGCGCAGCAATATTGTTCACAAGAAGAAAAAAATCCCCCTGCAACTCAGTAAACATATTCAACAAAACAATCCCATTGGTAACAACAACGAAATACCTAGGAATACAACTTGACATAAAACTACACTTCAATACCCACATTATTATTATTATTATTATTATTATTATTATTTAACGGTGTCTCCATGGAGTCAAAAGACTCATCGCGGGAGACCCGACATTGACACACTAACCATTATTTACACAATACCTGTCATACCTCTCCTTAAATTCATTCACGGTTAAAGCATTCACAACCAGTTCTGGCAAAGCATTCCACCCATTCACAACCCTCCAAGTAAAAAATCTAGTCCTAACACCCTTGTTAACCACACTCTTACACAATCTCCAGGGATGGCCCCTCGTTCTCTCACATCCTGCATTGGTCTTAAGAATATCATCAGTATCAATCCTGTAAAATCCCTTTAACAATTTAAATACCTCTATCATATCTCCTCTCCTACGTCTATCAGCTAGTTTTTGGAGCCCACAGATCATCAATCTATCCTCATAGGGAACATCCCACAGACCTGCAACAATCTTTGTAACCCGCCTCTGAATCCTCTCTACCACTTCCGCATCACCAAGAAATCCTGGCGACCAGATCTGTGCACAATAGTCCAAATGCGGCCTTATAGAGTGGAATAATAACTTCCCTATCCCTGCTAGTTAGTGTGTTCCTCAACAACCATGTAATTTGATGTGATGTTTTGGCAATCTTAGCAATATGCCCTTTAAACTTAAGTTCTCTGTCCACAATAACTCCCAAGTCTCTTGTCTCATCAACTTCCTGCAGTTCAGTTCCGTTAATATAGTAAACAGCATGCGATGTCATCCTCCCGAAGTGCATCACCTTACACTTAGCCACGTTGAACTGACAGCCATTTACCTCAGTCCATAGCGTCAGCCTATTTAAGTCATCCTGTAAAATATCCACATCATTTGAATTGATTATCGCTCTTCCCAATTTTGCATCATCAGCAAACAAGTGGATATTTCCATTCAAGGTATTTCCAATATCATTGATGTACAAATTAAACAATAGAGGACCAAGAACTGAGCCCTGAGGTACACCACTAGTCACTTGCCTTCCTGGACTCAGCTCCTCCGTAAACCACTCTTTGATATCTGTCCGCCAGCCATCCTTTAATCCAAATCACCATCTTCGGATCCAAACCCATTTGCTCTAATTTATGTAACAGAGTTCCATGTGGAATCCTGTCAAAAGCCTTTGCAAAGTCAAGCAGTATCACTGAGTAAGGATTTCCTTTATCCAACTCCACTGTTACTTTATTATAGAACGTAAGCAAATTACTTAGGCAAGACCTACCTTTCACAAAACCATGTTGCCCCTTATAAAGTATCATATTGCTGTCCACCCAGTTCTGAATTCTAATTTTAACTAATTTCTCCAAAATCTTAACCACCACTCCAGATATATTGATTGGTCTATAATTTGCAACATCAGTCTTAGAGCCTCCCTTGTGCAATGGAACTATTTTCCCCTCTTTCCACTCTATTGGCACTTTACCAGAACTGAGGCTTAAATTAAATATCCTGGTTAGAGGAGTTGCTAATTCTCTTGCACATTCTCGTAACACATGGGCCGATATGCCATCTAACCCAATGGCAGTGTTAGCATTAAGGTTCTTTAATATATTAAGCACCTCGATTTCATCTATCTCTATACTCTCATCAGTCAATGTCACATCTGACACTGCACTATCACTACTAAGATGGTACACTTTTGCGAAATGATCACTAAGCAACTCAACTATTTGACTAGCTTCAGTAATTTCCTTACCATCAACACTTTTTAAAGTAATCTTTCCATGGATATTCTTCCTTTTACTAGCCACATAGCGAAAGAACTCTTTAGGGTTTCTTTTGGATTCATCAGCTAGCTTCCTCTCATAATTAGCTTTGGCTTTCCTTACCATACAGGTTACTCTCTTTGCCTGTACCTTATATTGCTCATTGGAACGCTCATCACCTTTTTCTTTATATGTCTTCCACAACCTTTTCTTTATATGCAACTCTTGTTTAATAGTATTAGTCATCCATTTTACTCCTACTTGATTTCTCCTTCTGACTCTGGGAATACAGTCTGATACAGCTTTCTTCAAATACTCCTTGAGAATCTCCCACGCATCATCAACATCTCTCCCCTTGAATTTCTCATGCCATAATACAGCTGAAAGCTGACTTCTCAGCTTGCCATAATCACCAGCCTTGTAATTCCACATATACCCATTCTTAATAGAATATTCAGTTCGTCTTTCAATCTCCCAGGTCAAGACCACATGATCGCTTTCCCCAAGTGGAGACATTGCACACATATGCGCCAAAGGAAGCACAATCATAGCCCAAACATACCCACTAACCAACAGACGCAGCTGCTTAAGCATAGACAACAAACTACTCATCTACAAGTCAATAATAAGACCCATAATAACATACGGATCGCCGGCGTGGAGTCACACAGCACCTTACAACATCAAAAAACTCCAAACAATACAGAACAAATGTCTAAGAATGTCATTTGACGCCCCATGGTTCATACGAAACACACAACTAAATCGAGAAGCAAATATACCGACAATTCTCAAATTCCTCCAACAAACGGCCACAAGTTACTTCACACAAGCAGCCACCCACCAACCCAAACCAACTAATAAGGACAGCAACAGATTATAATGATTTCTAACTATAAACCACACAGCCCGAATAGGGCGAGCACCTGCTCAATAACTACTCCCCCTCCCTCAAGAGACAGACACACAAGACAAAGGAAGTAAAAGCCAAGGGCTTGGTTCTCCATCACACCAGTTTAAGTCACAAGCTTATTCTACCTTTACCATGAGTTGCCATGACTTGCACTACTAAAATCCTATATATATATATATATATATATATATATATATATATATATATATATATATATATATATATATATATATATATATATATATATATATATATATATATATATATATGTAGAAAGTATTTTAACATATATATATATATATATATATATATATATATATATATATATATATATATATATATATATATATATAGGATTTTCCGGTTATAAGATTATATCCTACGACGCTTGTCGCACCTCACATTAAAGACTAAAACTCAGTCTGTATATACACACACACACTTATAGTTATTATGTCTGTCATTATCCTGCCTCATAGCCTTAGCGGGTCCCGAAAAATCGGGTTGTTCATCCTGCAAAGCAGGCAAACCAGCCATGCATACGCAGTTAAAAGACACAATACACAACCTCATAGCCTTAGTTGCTTCTGCCTCTGTCCAAATCAACCAATCCAGACCAGACTAATGCGGCTTCGACATTAATTCGAAAACAAAAACTTATTATTAGTCATTCACCCATTTGTATATTTGCTACTTCCTTACATAACATATTGCACTCACCAGTTGCCGTGGGTAAACGGATTATTATTATTATTATTATTAATTCAATCTGAAATTATGATTTGTGAAATCACTGCATATCCACCCCCTTCCTCAACTTAATCATTTAAACACTAGAGGAACTGTTAGCCTACTAAAGCATTACGTCAATTGGCGTGATTGTAATATCAGAGTTATATGTCTGTATTTTTTGTTTCTTTTATTATTATGATTTTTTGTTTATTCATGTGTTCTGGATTGTTAAGAAACTACTGCTGAGAACTCGGTGTGGTGTATTTTTCTTCGTGATGTTTTTGTGAAAAATTTGAACCGATGCTGCTTTATTTTATATAGTTTTATTGAATGATACCTTTTGAGTGTTTACTATGGCAGATAATGAACAGAAAGCTATCCAGTTGGTGTCAGATGCTGAAAAGAAATTAAGATCTGCTCAAGGATTTTTCGGATCAATTTTTGGGTTAGTAATTAAGTTTCTGGAAGAAGTTATTATGAAAATTAAAACTATCAAAAGTAATTACCTATTGTAACTATTAATATTTAGTGTAATCACAGTAAGTCGCTTCTGTGGGCATTAACTCTGCTTGTGTCTGTTTTTTAAGCCAGCAATATTCATCATTTCGATTCTATTAATTTTAGACTTAGCTTTCGTTGGAATTCGGTGTGAGAAGGCCTATGAAAAAGTTCTTGGGTTTTGTTTGTACACATACACGTGTTTCATATGAAGGCGTATCCAATAACCATATGAGAAAAAAATCTTATGGTAACCTTATGCAGTCCTTAATTTTTTTTTCTTCTTCTTTCTTTCAAGGAGATGGTTTCATACATTAGAAGGAATGATAAAACATGGGCACTGTCATCAGTCCAATATGTTAGTTGTATTTGAGCAGTTTTCTAGTGAAGTAGTGTTTTACGTAACTTCCGCATACTGAGGGTTAAGTTTAAAAGCTCATAAAATAGTGCTGTCAGCATGTGGTTCATTTTTTCAAACATTTATATGAAAATTCATTTAAGCAGCCTATTATAATTATAAAAAAAAAACAGGAATATGCAGATTTAACAGCAGGTATAGATTTTATATATATAGTGGTGAAGTCATTATCACACACAACCTTGCCAGAACTCTTAAATTGCTGAGATATAGTGGAAGGCCTTGTGTAACCTGGCTGAAGGGGTTGGGGGATAATCACATTTTGTTAGATATAATGAAACTAGAATAATTTGATAAGAAAATGTGATGGAAAATTTTGGTGAAGTAAGACATGCTTTCTTTATCTTCTTTATTCTTAACCAGAGTAAAGATAAGGAAATGTCTTACCTACTTTGTTTACAAAGTTATTATTTTGTTTAAATAACCTGTTTTGGCCTTTGACTAAATCATGTTTATAGTGTACTTGAGTTGCCCTTCATGCTATCTGCTTCTTTCCCAAGATGCTGATGTTGAAAAGATTGAGGTGTAGTCTCCTCAGAAGTGATGACACATACAATGAATAATTGGATTCTTGTGTTATTGGATTAAGCTCATAGAATTCCCTCAAGCCTTTGCCATTAGAGAATTGCAGAGGTCTTGGTTAGGTCAGCCTGGGGATGATATTCAAACTTTGTCACCTGGAGATTATGTAGTAGATATAGGCTGAGTTATTATATATCAAGAGTATAGCAAGGATGCACCCTGTCACTTCTGCTTTTTAATATATATATATATATATAATTATAACAATTGGAAACAGCATAACCATTTGGTTTACAAATAAACTCAGAAATAAAGATAAATGTCATTATTTGTAGATGATCAAATTGTATTAGCTACATCAGTAGCTTAGTAAAATCATATAATTAATTTAAAAATGACTTTTAAAGGAGAAAACCCAATAAGAAGTAAAATAGTGATGGATAATAAAATATTAGAATAAGTAAATATTTTCAAATACCTGGGATGTGATCTATCACATGAAGATGAAAAGATACAGACATTAAAATATCAAATTTTGTTAAAGTAAATGGTATAATAAATAATATATTTAAGGCATTTCTAGTTGAAAAGCACACTAGGAGCAGAATGTATAATGTTCTGTCTAAACCATTTTTATTATATGAAAGTGAAATGTGGACCATAAATAAAAATAATGAAAAACTGATTCAAATAGAAATGAAACTATCAAAAAAAAACAAAAAAAAAAACAGCTGGATGTATCAATTGAGACCATAAAACAATGAACAAATCTTCCATTCCCTGAATATAAAACCAGTCAACTACTATATAAGTAAACATAAACAAACATGGATAGAACATCTAAATTGAATGGACAGTAATAGACAGCCAAAAATGCTATATGCATATAAAATAAATGGAAAATGAAGAATTGGAAGACTAAGAAAGCAATGGCATGAGACTGGAACAGGCTACTTGGCTCAATATTCATGATAGGAAGAAGATGTAGGTAAAGGAAACATTATTAACATTTGGCCTGGTTGGCCAAGTGGTTAAGCCTATCTACTCTCTAGCCAATAGGCTGCAGGTTTGAATCCCGTTGTGGGCATGGATGTTTGTGATTGTGTGTGGAAATACTAATGGTTTGCAGTAGATGCATTGGTGTAGTTGCAGTCGTAGAGTAGGTGCTCTCCCTCGATTAGTCTCTGGAGGTGTCACGTAATAATAATTGACTTTAAATATTTATTTTTGTGTGATTCCCACCACCGAAAGATTGTAACCTTATAGTACATTACTACTATGGATGTGCAAAGGATTTGTTTTTGCCTATTTTTCTTTTAATTATTTTTTTTTTTAATTAATATGTATAATTTCTTCACCTGGTCAGGAAACCTCCCCAGGCTGACCTAACCAAGACCTCTGCAATTCTCTAATGGCAAAGGCCTTGAGGGAATTCTATGAGCTTGATCCAATAACACAAGAACCCAATTATTCATTGTATGTGTCATCAATTGTATGTGTGTGTGATCTCTAGAGCACTAGAGATCAAACATGGATTTTTATCACACCTTCAATAAGTAAGGCAGTGATTTCATACTGGGTGATGAAATTCAGCTTCTGCATAAAGACAGTTGTCTAAAGCAGAATTCAGACCTGCAGCCTGTTGGTTAGAGAGCAGATAGGCTAACCTACTTGGCTAACTTGGTTGGTATTAGACCATTATTTTGCAAAAGGATATAGCTTATGTCTTTGTAACCCATGAAGATCCTGTGACTAAGGCAGAATATTTGTCTAGTTAAGCGAAGTTAATATCTCTAGATGTGTTTTTTTCCTCTAAATAACATCAGTGATAATCAACATCTTAGTATCTAAACCAGATTACATTCACATATTCTGATTCATTCTTTTGGCCTGTCTGAAGCATCATCAATTCTGATCGTGCTGATTTTGTTAATTTGCAAACTTTTGTTGAAGATTTGGAGTAATATGCTTTTCTTCCTATGCTGTCTGGCCTTTCCTTGTGCTGGAAAGTAGATGCAGCCCTTCTGGGAATGGAGAAAGGCAACAGAAAAAAAAAAAAAAGGCAACAACAGCAGATCACTAAACCAAGTAATTGGTAAAAAACAAAGAGGAGACTCAAGCATTATTTTGTAGCCTAATGAGATGAGAGACCAAAGAGAACAGACACCTTTTGGCTATTTATATATGAAAATATGATCGATGCATTACTTCAGCCTTGATATCACTTCTTGGTCTGTCTCCTGCTGATGAAACCTCAATAAAGGTCAAAACCAGTCTGGGTAGTGATCCTTTCCATAATGCATATCATTATTATAGCCTCCGTAGTGCAATTGGAAGAATGACGGTACATTGCACCCTTCGATTGGAATAGGCTGAAGTTCGATTCTCGTCGTGACAGGAGGAATCTTTATCTGGAAGATTTCAATCGAAGGTGAGTTAGCCGATCTCATACGGAGGTAGCAGGGTTTTTTCTCCCGGAAACTCGGGTTTTTCATCCCGCATACAGACAAATCGGCCCTTCAGAACACACGCAATTGACAGACAAAAAATATTAGTTGTGGTGGGCGATAGATGGCATTGATGGAGATGATTCGTAGTAGAAGTTCGATGTAGTGGTTGAGACAGTTGTAGGTATCCTCCCGCGATGAGTCTTCGGACTCCTTGGAGGTGTCAGGAATAATAATAATTATAATTATACATGTACGTAAGGATGTGTACTTTGCATTATGGGTTCCTAAGGCAAGTGATGTGAAGTCATTAACCTCCACGAGTTGCCCATTCATGAAATTACTTCACGCACAAACTTTGTTTGCTTACACTTGGATAAAGGATTAAACGGAGAATATAATTTTTTCTTGGCATCTTTAATTTATTGTATAACCAACTGAAAAACTTTCAATATCTTGTTTGTATGACTAAATGTACATCATTTACATTGTGTTAATGCCACAAATCTTAGTGAAAGAGATAAGGAATCACCTTTCTGTAATTATTATTGTTTCATTCACATCTTCTGTTGAAATTTGTGTGTGTGTGTACAATCTTCACTAAAACTGAATTTGGGTATGTTGTCTTTCATTGTTGGTGTGGAGGAAGAGCTTAGTGATGACCAGTTTAATTTGAGGTCAGACTCATGGACAGTATGAGAACCAAGTCTCCTATCCACATATGAGTCTTTTGACTTCATGGAGGCCTGAATAATAATAATATGGTCTCATCATTTTTCCCTGCTTACCACTATACTTGGTTTCCCTTCAGGGATGATCTGCCATAGCAAATGTCTTTTTATTTGCAGGATTATTCGCTAGCAGGTCTGAAGTTGTTTGGTCCCTGTACTGTCTAGCAGCTTGCCTTGAGAACCATATTACCGATGTAGACTTAGATGCAAGAGAGAGTGGGGGGGAGGTCTGGATCTCTACAGTGTATTTGGCATCTCCTTGAATGGAGGAAGGAAGAACAGAGGTTTGTGGGAGACTGAAATCCAATCCCTTACTCTAATGCTCAAATATGGGAGTAGCCACTTTTTTTGTTGGTGAAATGGATGTGAAAATTAGTATTTTTTTGCAACTTTTTTTATTGCAGTTACACTATGATTTGTTTCTTATTATATTCATGGTTCATTTTGGTGATTATTTGAAGAAAAGTAGAGACATTTGAGATGAAACACTCTTGGACCTGTGGCCCAGACAAAAAGTGCTATTCTCCTTGTTGTACTGTGGCTTTGACAGTTTCCCTCTCAGATTCCCCTCTAATCTTGCAGAGTGCATTTGATTCTTGGCTAAATATTACTTCAAAGTTAAGGACTGACTATTCTGCAAGATTGGAAGGAATTTGTCTATGATGAGTCTTTGATCTGTGACGACTCATTGTGGGGAGGTCAAATGCTCACAGACCACAATAACTATCCTGCCTTGACTTGAACACATTCAGTGTAAGAGCACTCGCTATCACTCTGGCAAGGCATTCCACTCATTCACCACCCACCAAGCAAAAAAAAAATCTTTTTTTTTTCACCTCTTTACTCACTTGACCTTTGTACAGTTCTCAGGGTGACCTCTTGTTCTCACGACGCTCATTATTTTATGCAATAATTTTCTCTAGAAATTTGTAGAAATAATAGGCTCCTCTCACCAGCTTATACATCTTAATCATATCAAACCTTCCTCCTCCTATCCACCAAACCCTGAAGACCACATTTCCTCAATCAGTCCTTATACTCATTATTCCAGAGTCCTGAAACAGTCATAGTTATTCACCTCTGCACTTTCTTCAGTGTTTTTCTTTCACTAATATAGCCAGGTGATCAAATCTGAGCACAGAAATCCAAATGAGGCCTAATTAGCACCTTACAGAGTGGAGCTGTTACTTCCTTATCTGTACAAGTTGCCGTTTTTTGCATTATAGCTACTTTTTTTGTGTAAACCTTACAATTTTGCAATGCGTTCCCCTGAACTTCAGTTCCCTATTTAACAAGATGCCCAGATCCCTTGCTTCGTCCATCTCCTGAAGCAAAGTTTCTTCACTGTGGTCAATCTCATTCCATCTTCTCAGACCGAAGTGCATAACTTGACACTTAGCGACATTGAAATGCCATCTTCATTTTTTGGCTCAAAGCACCAACCTATTCAAATCCTCTTGTAACAATACATCAGGACTTCCTGATATACACCTTCCTAATTTAGCGTCTGTAAACAACTGAATATCTCCTTTCGTACCATGAACTATATCGTTGATGTATAAGTTAAACAACAGTGGTTTCAGAACAGAACTCTGTAGCACTCCACTTCTGACTCTCATTTTTTGGGACATTGCACCCCCATACACAATTTACTGACTCCTATTAGTCAACCAGCCTTGTAACAAAGCTACCAAATGACTATCCATCCTTATCCTACCCAATTTTAACAGTAGTTTATCATGCTGTACATGATCAGATGCTTTATAAAAAAATTTAAATAAATTACTGTATAATCATCTCCCCTATCCAATTTGCTAGTGTCCTATTTTAAAATAGGACAGTTACTGAAGCAAGACCTCAACTTAAACCCATGCTGTTCAGAAGTCTTACAGTACTGTATATTGTGTACTCATGAGACATGGTGCACATGTTGAGCTTACTGACTCCCAATGAGGTTTTATTATTGGGTGCCATATTAGCAGCCTGTCCATGCTAGCAATTGCAAAAAAATTTGACCTATTGTATGTTGTATGTTGAATAACGTTGCTAATGTACACAGGATAATACGTTGTACATATTATCTTGTGTACCTTGTAAATTCATTAAATTATTTAATAAGCATGTTTAAGCCTTTCTATGAGAATTCCAACACCTATTGTCAACTGTTCAAGACATTATTAGTAAATGGAAGTGTGTGGGCCAGTTGCTGAGCTATTTAAAAAGTTTGATCTTTTTTTGAACACTCCTCATATTCTCTACAAATGATTTGTTTTTCCCTTGTGTGGTGATATCAAGTTTGACAGATATTTCGCTAAGTTTGAGGTCAGAGAATCTCTCCCATCTACAATTGACTGTAACAGAATATCTTTTTTTGTGTATTTTTGGTGTACCATAAATTCTTTAGCCCAATGGATGTTTTGATGTCAAAAGTTTTTTTAAAATTCTTCTAGCCAATTAGGTCATTTTTTGATCAAGTCATTGGTTTTGTTGTGTGCCATGTGGGATCCCTGACTAAGGATGAATAGATATTGGAATCTTCTAATATGCTGTTCATTTTTCTTGTATTCGTCTGTATTCATAACTACTGTTGTATTTCCTTCATCTGCCTTGATTATTACTATGTTTTTATCTCGTTTTAATTCTTTAAGGGCTATTAACTCCAATTTTGGTAAGTTTCTACATCGTAATTTACATTTTAGCAGTAAGTCTGAAGTTTGTATGATGCAGATGAGATCTGATGAATCTCTAGGAAGATTGCATATTCCTTTTTCAATTTGTGCTATGATGTCTATTTTTGGAATGTTCTGTGGAGATAACGCGAAATTAAAACCTCTCATTAGGAGATTTTTTTTTGCATTTTTGACAGGATTTTGGAAGAAAGATTAACAACAATCTTATTATTATTCAGGCCTCCATGGAGTCAAAAGACTCATCGTGAGAGGTCCTTTCTAGGAAACACAGTCTATCAAGACTCATCGTTGGAGGTCCCCTCCTAGGAAACACAAAGTTTATCATACCACTCCTTACATTGACCTTTCTCACTCTCAGCACTCATCAGGCAATGCATTCCATTGTTCAACCACCCTCCATGCAAAGAAACCACTATTCACCATCTTGCTCACAGCTTCCTTTCATAACTTTTAGGGATAGGCCCTTGTCATCACTCCTTCCCACTGTTCAACCAAGTGAAAGAACTTCCCAGTGTCAACCCTGTAACTACCTCTCAACAGTTTAAAAGTCTTAATCATATCATCTCTCCTTTTTCTATCCACCAAACTCTCCAGTCCACATTCCCTCAGCCGATCCTCATAACTAACATTGTACAGTCCTGAAATCATCTTTGTTATCTGCCTTTGTACCATTTCCACAGTTAATTTATCTCCTTCAAATCCTGGGGACGAAATCTGAGAACAATAGTCTAAGTGTGGTCTGATCAGGGTCTTATACAACAGATTGATAACTCTTTTATCTCTGCAGGTCAGCATCCTTCTCATTATTGTAGCAATCCTCTGTGTTACCTTCACCACCTTTGCAATATGTCCCCTGAATTTCAGGTTTCTATCAATCATCATTCAGATCTCTTGTCTCCCCTACTTCTTCCCGTATAGCTCCTTCAGTAGAGTATGCAGCGTGCCATCGATGTGTCCCAAACCCCAAGACCTTACATTTTGCTGCATTAAATTGACACCCCATTCATTTGCCCATCTGTCTAGCTTATTCAAATCCTCTTGCAGGGCTACCACATCTGCACTATTACTAATAACCCTTCCCAGCTTCACATCATCTGTAAACCACTGACAATGTCATTGATATAAAGGTTAAACAGCATAGGTCCCAGTTCTGAGCCCTGTGGGACCCCACTTATAACCCTCTGCCTCCTTGAAACTGCTCCACGATACACAACTCTCTGACACCTATCAAACAGCCAATCCTGAATCCAGTTGACCAACCTGATATCCAAACCCATGTGCCGCAACTTAAATATCAGCTTATCATGTGACATCCTGTCTAAATCCAAGAAAATGGCAGTATATGCCTTTCCCTCAGCTACTGCTTTTGTAACCTTATTATAAAGGGCTAGCATATTACTAAAACAAGAGTGCCCCTTCACAAATCCATATCGATTCTCATAGATAACATTACCCTCATCTGCCCAATGCTGTATACGGTGCCTAACTGATTTCTCCAAGATCTTAACAACTACGGATGACACACAAACTGGCCTATAATTAGACACTTCCAATCTGCTTCCACTCTTACTTATGCAATGGCACTATCTTACCTTCCTTCCATTCCTTGGGCACCTTTCCCATAGCCAGACTTTCATTGAAAAGCAAGGTCAAAGGAGCTGTCAGTTCTTTAGCACGTTCTCTCAAAATTCATGGTGAAATACCATCCAGTCCCACAACTTTACTGACATCCAGAGTACTCAGTATTTAGAACACACATTCTCCTCCTGCACCTCTAAACCTCGAACCTACCCTGTCCCTCTAGTATCAAAATTTACTCCTCCAGGATGAAATACTCCAATAAAATGTTCATTGAACAATTCCACTATGTCCTGTGCATCAGTCACTCTATTCCCATTTTTATTCCACAATGTCATTCTTTCACAATCATTTCTCCTCCTACTGGCCACGTAGTTAAAAAAATTCCCTAGGATTTTCTTTGGATTTCAGTGCCAATTTCTTCTCATATTCCAGTTTCACTTTCCTTGTCATACTAGTCACTCTCCTGGCCAGTGTCTTACATTCTTCATCTGCTCTTCACCTGTCTCCTTATATCTCTTCCATGGCCTCTTTTTCACATGCAGTTCCTGTTTAATATTGTTTGTCATCCACTTTACTCCAAATTGTGTCCTTTTCTTCACTTGTAGAATACAGCTTATTATTGCTGCTAACAAATATTCCTTCACAATTTCCCAAGTTACTAATGATATCCCGGCCTTCCAATTCCTCCTTCCACGAAACTTCAGCAAGTTGACGTCTAAGACTATTATAATCACCTGCCTTATAATTCCACATATGTTTCCGCCTCTTTGATACTCCTGCATTTCTATTCATCTTCTGAGTCAAAACCATATGGTCACTTTCTCCAACTGATGGGAGAGATGTTATCTCAGTTATTATCAACTCTTCTGATGCTATGACCAAATCCAAAACTCTTGAACCTCTTGTTCCCTCTATTGCATGTTGCCTAAGACATTTGTCCCTCAAGAATTCTAGAAATTCCAATCCCTTATTGCTACATGCATCTTCCTCTCCCCAATTTATACTGCTGTAGTTAAAATCTCCCATAACAATCATTCTTCTTGCACTTGCCAAGCTCAACTGTCTAAACATCTCCTGGTCCTCACCCTCTGTGCTCCTTGGTTTGTAGTAACACCCCACTAAGTATCCTTTCTTGCCCACTTTTAGACTGATCTAGATGTTTTTCTCTTGTTGAAGCAAGTTGAACTTTCTTATCAAATTATATTTCTTATGATTTGCAACTGCTGTAGCTTTGTTGGATGTAATTCTATCAATACTATCCCATATGTTGGACAGTAGCAGTGTAGCCAATTCACTGCTATATTAACTGGTCCAACAGTAGCTGGGCAGCACTTAAGCAAAGCCAATTTCTTTTCTTCTTTTGTGAACAGTCTGCTGTAGTCTTCCATACTGCTCAAAGTGAAGTATGTTCATGTAGGTTTCTATGGTTAAGCACTTCCCACAGAACTGCTTAACCATAGAAACCTACATGAACATACTTCACTTTGAGCAGTATGGAAGACTACAGCAGACTGTTCACAAAAGAAGAAAAGAAATTGGCTTTGCTTAAGTGCTGCCCAGCTACTGTTGGACCAGTTAATATCAATTGAGATGATCAACCATCTGATGCTTTCTGCCAAGAATCAACTGCTGTAACTGTTCAACAGAAATTTCTGTGAGAATGCTTTTCTGTATAGAAGGCTATACAGAATAATAGCCTTCTGGCAGAAGGCTATTATTATTGCCTTTCCTAAGCCAAAATCCCATATAAAATATCACCAGTTGCTCTAGCCAGCTGCTTGTAAGAGATTGTGGGAAAAATGGTTAACTCATCTTTTTTGGTTTATTGAGAGCAACAACCTCTTTTAGAGAACACAGTGTGGCTTCCACAAACATTGCTCAACAACTGATCACAATTTGTCCACTGGAAGCATCCATTACAGATGACAAACTAAAATGCAAGCATTGGTTTTCTTGGATATGGAAAAGCATATGAGATTGCTTGGAGATTTAGAATATTGCGAGACCTACAAAACTTTGATCTCAGTGAGAATCTTTCAAGTCTGAGAGGAAACCATTCTCTTCTGACTATAGCAAGAGCAGGGAGTCTCACACAATTCAGTTTCATGCCACACTTTTTTTTTGTAATCATGGTTAATTTGATAACCAAACAACTTCCTTTAACTGTATATAAGAAAGATATAGGGTGGCCATAAAAGAACTTTCCTTTGTAGGCATCTGTAGCTAAAACCAATAAACGGAATGAGACCAAATTTTATATTGAGACTTTTGAAGGCATGGGGAGATGATTTCCGCAGAAAAAAAAGATTTAGTACCAAAAGTCGCTGATATGGGAAATTTTGGTGCTGGCAGAGCCGAAAGCAGTCAAATGTTTGCAGTAAATGCAGGTAAAAAGGATTATGCAAATTTTACCGTGCGTACGTGACAGCAGCGCCACCATTTCCACTTAAAAAGGGATTGGGAACGTTCAGGCAGTTATTTGAATGACTGACGAATTGTGCTCAATACGTGTCCTACCTTGCCTCAGCGTGCTTTACTTGTTAAGTTGTTTTACCTTAAACAGTGCAATGCCATAGCGGCCCTTTGGAAATTTATAAGGCTTCATAACTTGCATACAGGTCCTATGTCAGCTGTAGCACAGAGCTATGATTAAGAAGTTTGAAGAAACTGGATCACTAGGAGTTAGACCTGGCAGAGGACAGAAAGCAGTGCAAGAAGAGACAGTAACAGACGTTACACAAGAAAGGTCAGCACATTGAAAATCATGTATAGGGTCCAGGGGACCCTGATTCTGATGAATAAAACATTATTTCCTGCGAGTTCAATCACTACATTAATTTCTGTGTCTCTCGCAAGTTGTTTTAGTTTAATCATTATTATTCTTATTATCATTGTAATGCGCCACACATCCAGCTGGAATGAGTGCTGCAGCTGTCGCTTACACCGTTGAAATGTTATTCCATTTTATCTGCCTTTAATGTAATTATCCACTTTATTTCAGCTCTGTCAGCGCCAAATTTTCCTTATCGGCGACTTTTGGTACTAAATCTTTTTTTTTGTGGAAATCATCTCCCCATGCCTTCAAAAGTCTCAATATAAAATTTGGTCTCATTCCATTTATTGGTTTTAGCTACAGATGCCTCCAAAGAGGGAAAGTTATTTCATAGCCACCCTGTATAAGAACTATATAAGGAATTTTTTGATTTTAATATTTCATTTTTTACAATTATACTACCATGCACAGAAGGCAAATATTCCTATTGTAAAAATAATCATATTAAAAATTCTGAATATTTTTACGTATTAATTATGCTTGTTAGTTTTGTTTTCATACACGCAGTGTCTGCACTTGTGATGTGCTCGTTATGAAAATGTTATATTAGAAGTAACATGTAAAGAAGTAAAAAAAAAATTGATGTACTTACTAAACTGAATATTTGTGTTACTTATAAGAAAGTTTGTTGTGGTTTAAAATTGTTGAATTTTGTGTTTTGTGAAAGACTTTCTCTTAGCGCTAATGGATACAGCGAGTCAGCCATTTTATTGCAGTGCGTAGTTTCTGACTTTTGTGGAGTGCGCATGCTCCCGGAGAGGATTTGATGTGTGATTGACAGCTGACAAGGAAAGCGTTGCGTATCCAAGTAACGGTTGTAAACAAGAGAGCGTTCTGAAGTTTTTAGAACACTGGCCGGTAAATATTTAAGTTGGAAGGAACTTGATTTTTTTTGTGTGGCAGTCGGAAGAAATTTCATAGTGTATTCCGAAAAGGGAATAGTGGAAATAATAGGTTTCAAGGAGGAATAAGTAATGAATAAAAGGAAATCTTGAAACTGTAAGTTTTTTAAAGTGGAAAAAGTTAAGACTGCCATTTAGTATTGTGAAGGAAAGAAGAACTTGTTGCTTACATTCTAAAGTGAATGTTTTTCTTAGAGAAAAATATTGATAAAGAAGTTCTATAGGTATTAAGGATGCCTGATCTGATGAGTATTGCTACTAAAAGGAAACAAGATTTAGTCAAGAAGACTTTTATGTGTGTTACATTGATTGATGAAAGGATCCTGAAAATGAAGTACAGAGCTGTATAACTTCTGGAAAAGAGCCTTAACAGAAAGAGAAAAAAGACTATGAACATTTTTTTGTGATTGTGAAAGAAAAAGTGTTTAGTCTTAAGAGTAAGTTTATATTTTTAAATAAGGCCTTGGATCCATATAATCTGTAGTTATAGTTATGTATTATTGCTAGAAGTGTATATATATTGTTTTAGTTTTATTAAATGTGTTTATTTTGTACTTGGTTTTGAGCAATGATTAGTTGGATTCTGAAAGAGAGAGTTAAAGTCATTGCACCAATTGGAGTGAACTTTTGTGCAATACAATAACATATAGGGACACTCGGAGTCAAAATAAAAATAATTGTTAGTAAAAGAGATTTATATAATAAATCGCCTCATAAGTATATAGTATAATTATTAACAAAGGCACAGCCGGTAGACTAAATAGTTAATATACTATATATATATATATATATATATATATATATATATATATATATATATATATATATATAAAAAGAGGGAATATATAAAAATTAAAAAAAAAATTAACAATGGCGCAGTCGACAGGATTCGAACCTGGGCGGGGGAAACCCCATATTGTTAATTTTATTTTATAATTTATATATTCCCTCTTTTTATATATATATATAAAATATTCAGAATTTTTAATATGATTATTTTTACACTATCATACATTAGATTCATAAGTGGATTAAGTATGTGATAATCCAATATTAGAAACCAAGTCACATCAAGCTTCTAGTAAGTACGATGGTGGTCTCATATGACAACTTCCTGCTTGTTGGAGGAGGATGGTGGTTTTGTAAAATTTATATTAAATATATGTTGTCTGCACCATTTGTAACATTTCTTATATCTGTGTCTAACTATCAACTGACACAATGAAAAATGAAAAGTTGGTCCTTGTTGGGGATCTAAATAGCAGAGTAGGAAACGATTGTGAGACATACAAAAATATTTTGGGAAAATTTGGAGAAAAGAGCAAAGCTAATAATAATGGCAAATATCTGTTGGATTTCTGCTCAGGACATGGACTGGTTATTACTAACACCATGTTCCAACATAAAAATGTGCACAAATTCACATGGAGAGAAGAGGCAAGGAATAAGAAAAGTCTCATTGACTATGCTATTGTTGATAGTGATGTTTTCTCCTTGGTGCAGGACACCAGAGTGTACAGAGGATTTGAAATTGGAAGCAATCACTATTTAGTCTTGAGCAGGATAAAATTAAATTTCATATTGAAAAGAATAACATGTAAGAAAGTTTTAAAGCGAATAAAAGTTGAGCAGCTCTCAGATGTGAACTGTAGACTAAAATACACAAAGATTATTGAAGAAAAAATGAAAGAGTTTGAGAACAGGAATCAAACCTTGGAGATTCAGTGGCAAACTCTGAAGAAAACATTGATTGATTCTGCCAGAGAGGCATGTGGTGAGGTTGTCTGTAAGGATAAAAAAATCAGAACTCCCTGGTGGACACAGGAAGTTAAAGAGGCAGTGAAGGAAAAGAAGAAAGCATATCAAAAGTTACTGTCAAATAAGTCAGCTTGTGCTCTTAGAGAATATAGAGACAAATGCAAGAATGCTAAACACTGTGTAAAACTAGCTAAACAAAAGTAATGGGAGGACTTTGGTAATAATATAGAAAATAAATATCAAGAAGGTGGCAAAATATTCTGGAGGTTGTTGAAGAAGCTTAGGAATGGAGGAAAGAGTGCTGTAAAAGGAGTTAGAGATGATAAAGCTGACATGAAAACGGGAGAAAAAGATATCCTTGAAGTATGGAGTAATTACTTTGAAAAACTGCTAAATGAAACAAGCAGTGATGACAGCACAGTGGTAAAAAACACTGACCAGGCATGCAGTCAGGGATACATATCCATACTTGAAGTAGAAAAAACCATCAAAGGCTTGAAATGTGAAAGGCAGCAGGAGTACATGATATTCGACCAGAAATGCTGAAGTATGGTGGTATAAGAGTCTTACAGTGGCTACACTGCATAGTTCAGAAAGCCTGGACAGAGGGACGAATTCCCGATGATTGGGGTAGAGCTCTCATAGTACCCATATATAAAAAGGGAAATAAACCTGCATGTGAGAATTACAGAGGTATTTCCCTACTGAGTGTTCCTGGCAAGATCTATGCAAATATACCTGAGAAACGGTTCAGAAGAATTGTGGAAGAAAAGCTTGGTGAAGAACAAGCTGGATTCAGGCCAAATAGAGCTGTCAGGATCAGATCTTCACTTTATGACAAATAGGCGAGAAAGCATGGGAACATAACAAAGATCTGTATTTAAGTTTTGTCAATTTGGAAAAGGCATATGACAAGGTGCCAAGAGAGAAGCTATTCAATACGCTGCAGTTATATGGTGTCAATGGGGCATTATATCAAGCAATACTTAGTCTTTATTTGAGTTGTATGTCAGTAGTTAGAACTGAAGGAAGTACAGGAAGATGGTTTAATGTTAAATCTGGTGTGAGACAAGGATGTACATTATCCCCTCTGTTATTTATTATATATATGGATCAAATTATGAAGGAAAGTGGTATTAAACATGATATCAAAATTGGAGATGTTAATGTCAGCTCTTTGCTTTATGCAAATGATGTTATACTTCTAAATAAATCTGCTACAAGTCTGCAAGATTCTCTGACTAAATTGGATAGCTGTTGTAATAGATATGGTATGAAGGTCAGCAATAAATAGACAAAGACAATGAAAATAGGCAGAATCATTGAAAATGTCAACTGTGTTGTGAATGGAGAACCTGTGGAACAAGTAAAACATTTCAGCTATTTAGGCACGATTTTTACTGAAGATGGTAAATTAAATATAGAAATAGACAACAGAATCAGCAAAGCTGGTATGGTGGGAAGTCAATTGAATTAATTCATATGGAATAAAAGAGAAATAAGTCGGAACACTAAATTAGCTGTATACAAGACAGTGTTCAAACCAGTTTTAACTTATGGATCTGAGAGCTGGGTCAGAAGTAAAACACTTGACCAAAGACTAGAGACTACAGATATGAGAGTCCTGAGAAAGATTATAGGTGTGAACAGATGGCATCAATGGCAATATCATATTAAAAACGAGGATATCAGGAAAGAACTTGACATTGTCAGCATCCAGGAATGCATTAGCAGAGCTAATCTCAGGTGGTATGGTCACTTAAACAGGATGGGCGAGGAAAGATTAGCAAAACAAGTGTTCCCTGCCAGGTTGGCAGCAAAACGACCCAGAGGAAGCCCAAGATATAGGTGGATTGATATGGTACAAAGTGCCTTAGACGATAGAAATATAAGATCTGATAATGTGGGAGTCCTGACAAGTAACAGACTGATTTGGAGGAAAATTGTAGATAGGAAGTTAGTAATGATGTAATTTTTTTCATGTAGTACTATCATATCCTGTACACCCCTTGAGGGTACATGGCAGGAATTTGATCATGATGATGTCTAATTATCCTGTTTTGTCTCTAACTTTTTTATTATGGTCAGCCATCTTACTTTCCGACTGCTGCCATGTATATGCGTATACTATATCTTATCTCTCATGCTCTATCCTTGTCTTATCTCTAAATTTGCTCTATAGCCTAGCAGATTTATTTGTTTATCGACTGCGCCAGCTAGACTGTATCGAGAATCAGAGTATAAGACGTTATTCAAGGACCACACAGGTTTCTGAAATCGTATGTGCACTCCCCGCTTTACTTTGATTTTATCCCTTTCAATCAGTCATGGCAATTAAATAAAATTCATACATATTATTTGCACACATATTCTGCAGGATATACACTAAATAAATAAAATTCCTCATTTCTCTAAACCTTGATTCTGAGTTATCATAACATCTAAACTTAATATCATAGGATTGTGAGACACACACACACACACACTGGTCTAATCTAATTAACTACTTTATACAAAATCCCACTGGCTCATTTACATACAAGAGACTCGTGCATTTTCTACACATATTTTCAGAAATACAGTTAGGTACAAGTTTCTCCTTTACAAACATCCTTCACATTAATCAAATGTTCTACAGGAGTCTTCCTAACATCTTGTCACAATGTCTCCTTCATGTAGGCGATCCACGTAGACGATTGCCGAAGCATCTCTTCTGTTCCTTTGGATCACAAACGATTGAAATCTTGAAATACGAGCACTTCTTGAGAATCCTGAAGGCAAACAAATGAAGCCTCTTTCTTTTTCCGACCACAGATGTCGGCGATTACAGGCAGGAGCAAGCATTGAGAATCCTTATAATTCGCATTGGCATAATTATAATATAAGGATTATAATTATAATCCTTATAATTCGCATTGGCATGCTTTTCAAACTTGTTTGTGCTTACCTCCAGGCTTGTTGACATCATCTTCACGTGCTTTTCGACTTTTGTCTTTGGTACTTGCTGACCTTTTGATGCAATGATGATATCTTTTGCAAGTCTCTAACTTTTTCTCTCATGATAATCCTCTTTGTTCTTTGCTAATCTCACCGTAAATTTGCTGATTCATGTGCCACATTATAGTGACAAAGAAAATTCCCTTTTGCTTAACATAACTTATAGGGAATAATAATATTTCATAATAATTTACATATATTTTCAGTACATATCCTGAATTAAAACCATTGTAAAACCAAACATGATAAGTCATGGAATTACTTATCATGAGAGATTTTATAGTCTCACACTGTCAGTTGCTTAAAGACATTCACAAATATCTGCCACAATGATATTTTGAAGCTCTATCTTATTGGTTGATGAGTAGAGAGACTATTTACTTTGAACAATCAGGCTTACATATTCGATCAAAATATTGACCAACAATGCTTTGATCAAAATATTGATCCTAGTATAAATGGTGTAACATCAACAGTAAGTTGATCTACATTATTTGTGATCCCAGAATATAAGATGACAGATAATGTTACTCTGGCTAATTTTTAACTGAATAATTTTCTTCTTTGATTTCTTAATAATCTAATAAACTACATCAAAATCCTAACCATAACTTTAAGCTATAATATTTGATATGGATAGGAATAATAAAAATTCTGCAGGATTTTCAACTTAAGATATATTTTATCATCATCATTTTTTTAAAATTTTATTTAAAAGATTTAGAGTAAGTAAAGTATATATATTTTCAGTGGCTCATCTAAAGTTGAAGAGGCATGTGAATTATATACACGTGCTGCAAATATGTTTAAGATGGCTAAGAAGTGGAGTGGTATGTATTATTCATTTTATCTATTGATATTTCTTTTTTTTTCTTTTTTTTTTCTTTTTTAATGCATACAGGATGCTTCAAATTAAATTTTTATGTAGCAAAAAATTTACAAGAATGGACTGGCCATTTGGGATTTAGCTGACATATTGTTCTCTATGTTGGCTTAAATACGATGAAATGACATGGGATATCACTCAGTTAAACAAAATTCCTTTTTTCAGGGAACTAGGGTAAAAGGTGAAAAGTAAGTTATTGCAACAAATTCAACATTATAAGAATTCAAGATAAGCATCATCAGTGTAAGAGCTATTAGCTAAAAAAAGAAGTACAATTGTAAAATGAATTTGAGGACCACATTGACATAATCGGTGTTACTGAAACAAAGAAGGTAAAAACAGGCAAGATTCTTTTGAATCACAACTGTAAAATATTATATTCAGACAAAACTAATTAGGTAAAGAGTAGCTGTAGTGTTCAGTACTAAACTTGAAGATAATCTTAAATAGTAGGCAATTTCAGTTGGTGATGCAGATAGACATCAAAATGGTTTGGACAGTGAGATTGATATATATGTTTATTATATATTGCTTGTGGTTCCTAAGGAAAAAAAGAGGACAGTGGTTATAAAGTTTGTCCTTGGAGAGCTGAAAAGCAGAATAGGAAATAAACAAATATATAGAAATGTTAGAGGAAAATTTGGAGCAAAGAGCAAACCTAACAATGGTAGGAATGTATTAGATTTATGTTCACAACAATCACTAGCACCACACCATCTTCCAACATAAAGATGTGCACAGGTTCACATAGAAGACAAAAAATAAGAAAAGCCTCATTGACTGTGTTATTGTTGATCTTGATATCATCATCCTGACAGAGGATACCAGAGTATTGTTGGTGGGGAAATATTTTTTCACTTTCTTGTGCATGCAGTTGTATTATTTGTACCATTTAGTAAATTACTCCCACTGATTTAGCTCATCAAGACTCAAAAGAAAATAATCAAAAGAAAAATATCTTTAATTTACTAAAAAGAACACAAATTTATACAATAAACTTAGGAGAATGAACAAATGACATCATTTGCAGAATCATCTTAAAAATGAAGATATTAGGAAGGAACTTGATATTGTTAGCACTGTCTAAATAAAGCTAGTGTAATGTGGTATGGTCACTTTAGCAGAATGGGAGGAAATGTTAGCAAAACAGGTGTTTGATGTCAAGATAGCAGTAAAACCACCCAAAGTAATACCAAGATCTTGGTGGGTTGATTTGATTAGAAGTGATTTGGAAGACCAAAATATTAGACATGACAATAGTGGAGTGCTGTGCTGTTATGTAATAGACTAATTTGGAGGGAAATTGTCAATAGGAGATTAGTAGTAATGTAAATTTAATTATGTAGTATTGTCAGAGTATCCTGTACACCCGAGGCTACATATCAGGTAAATTGATGATATATACATAAAATCAATATGACTTAATTATGCAACTACCAGTATATATAGGGTGGCCCATAAGTCACAAAGGGATTGATTTAAAATGTGAATAACTTTTTTGATTATTAATTTTTTTCATATTTTTAGATATTCTAAGGAACATTTGGAAAATTAATTATAAAAAGTATAACCCAACAACAAACCAAAATGGTGCAATTTTATTTTGGAAATCAGCATTCAATTATTCTAACACAAAGAGCATATCTCTGCCATTTTAATGTCAGAAATGCTCCCTCAGAAATAATGATTAGTCACTTGATTGTTTCCAGCAGAAGCGTTCCTTAAGTGACTTGCTATGATCCAGGAGACCCCCCCCCCCTTCAGCCAGGACAGAGGACAGCATTCAGTGTGTGCAAGACAGTATTAAAAAACCAAACATCAACCCAAAGATGTTCTGGGCAGCTGGGTGTGTGCCAGACATCACTGCAGTGCATTTTAAACCATTTCTGCCTCCTCCCATACAAGATCCAACTGGATTAAAACTGATATGTTATCAACAATGTCTAAATTTTGCAGTCCACTTTCAACAATTAGCTAGAGAAGAAAATGACTTCATCTACCATTTTGTTATTTCTGATGAGGCTCATTTTCACCTCAATGGTTCATAAACTAGCAGGATTTGGAGTTTGGAGAATCCAAGGGTTGTTCACCAGCATGAATTGTGCAAACCCCCTCCCCCCATGTGCGCAGTGTGGTGGCTTTTTATGTATCATTACAGGGAATTATCAGGCCTTACTTTCAAGATGACAGTGGTAATGCAGTGATGATCACTGGAAAGCAGTATTGTGCCATGATTGAATTTTATACGCTCTGCGGTAGAGGACAGACCAAGATGTGGTTTTAGCAAAATAGAGCTACTGCCCATATCACTGGAGGAACTTCTAAGGCACATTTTTGGCAAATGAATAATTTTGCAAAGATCTGCAATTAATTGGCCATCACGTTCTCCAGATCTGACTACTCTCGACTTTTTCCTGTGGCATTACCTGAAGGAAAAGATATATGTAAAATGTGAACAAGCTATAGACGTTCCAACAGCTGAAGGAGAATATTTGTGCAGAAATTAGGGCACTGCAGCCAGAAACATTAATAGTTGTCATGCAATATGCAATAGAAAGGACCTGTCTTTGTGAAGCTGAAAATGGAAGCTATTTATGTAACGAAAAAAAAAATCTCCAGGTTCTGTATTTCATTATATCAAGGGAAAAAATAAGAATAAAAATAATTAATAAATAAAAAGGTTTATTAAATGTTAAAACCTCTTTGACTTATGGACCACCCTTTACTTCAGATTACATGACTATGAAAATCGCTCTTTCTACATTTCTACCTTCAGTTATGCAGTCTGAAATCCACAGCTTTTATCCATTATGGATGCACTTCTGGAATTTCAATCTCTGCTTTCATAACTTTCATTCACCTGGATTCATACAGGAGGAATTACACAGATTGCTGCTTGTATAACAGAATCATAAATTCAGTTAAATTTTGCTTATATTCTAAAGTTGCAGAATACTAAAAAAAAAAAAAAAAAAACCATATAGTCATCCAAAACGCTTCAGCTTAATTCACTTTTTACTTGTCCCATTTCGTTCATGTAGAAATGGGCCAAGATTACATATAAAACAAATGAGTAAATAAATAAATAATTAAATTTGTTTTATATCTAAGCAGGACATCATTAACCAAAAATAACATCTCAAAATGTCTTGCTTGTGATGTACAGAAAGAAACAAACATGTAACCAACAACTTCACAAAATAATACCGTATTATTAACATCTTAACTTGAAATTTTATTATTGTTGTTGGGTATCTGCATTAAATTCACATATTCCACGGTATATAGGGGATTTGAAATTGAAAGTAATCACCGTTTAGTTTTGAGCAGGATACAAATGAATTTCATATTGATAATTTGAATTTAATTTCTTTTTAAGTAAAGAAAAATTAGAACTCTATGAAGGGACCCAAAAATTCTAGGCAATCCTAGATAAGAAGGAAGCATAGTGAAAGTTCCTACAAGTAAGTTAGCATGTTCTCTAAGAGAATATAGACAAAAATGTAAGGAATTAAAGTATTAATAGTTCATTAAAAATTATTATTATTATTACGTAACACCTCCAGTGAGTCCAAAGATTCGCCGAAGGAGGGCATCTACTGTACAACTCTCCATCTCTGCCAACTGCAACTACCATCATCATCTACACCAATGCCATCTACTGCCAACCACCACCACTAGTATTTTCACAGACAGTCACAAACATCACATGCCCATGGTGGGATTTGAACCCGCAGCTGTTTGACTGGAGAGCGGATACGCTAACCACTCAGCCAACTAGGCCGACAAGAAGGAATTATGGGAAGATTTTTGTGAGAATCCAGAAGGTCAACATCACAGTGGTTGCTAAATGTGCTGTAGCTATTGAAAGAGCTTAGAAATGGAGAAAAGATACTTACAGGAAGTTCTACAATTGTGCCTGAAAATTCACAGCAAAAGACCTGACATGTTTATGAATGAGTCCTCATTTTGCATGACAATGCAAGGCCTCACACCTGATGTGAAGTATATCTGATCTTATGGAAACATATGGGTAGTGCTTCCTTTCCCTGATATAGTGTGGACAAGAGCTTACATCCATTGATTTGTTCTCTGGAAAATGCTTTGCTGCCATTAATGAGATTTCTGACAAAGTGACCTCACTTATCAAACATGAGCAACAAAGGCTTGCTGTGACAGGGGTCAGCAAAAATGACTTCATTGTTTTGTAGCAGTGATAAGGCAAAATGCGGATTATATTGAAGGTCTGTAAATGCATTTTGTTAAATTAATGTTTAGGTTTAGCAAGAGGAATACAGTGCACAGAACATTGGAAATGAGCCTTGTAAATGTGAACTATTCTGTGAAATGGTTGTCAGTGTCATATGCAGTTAATCTAGATTTTTCTTCTTCTATGAGCTGCATTGCTTTTTTTGGTCTCCCTGGCATTTTATGAGTTGGACCATTTCAGCCTATGTAGGGTAACAGTAGATTTTATAAATATACATGGATATTTTTTGAAGAGTATTAGTAATTTAGGTTTTAGAAGGCTCTGTAATTTTTGGATTAGTTAATAACATTCTAAGTAAATAACATTCTATTCTTTTAGTAGAGAAGCAGTGCAAGTGGAAAAAATAGAGATGTTGTTTGAGGTAAAATACTTGTATAGGTAATTTCAATTTTACAAGTTAATTTGTTCCTGGTATATGCTTGTAACATAAAATTTCATAAAGTGGGAATTTATTTTCCATAGATGGAATGCTAAAAACAGAGGTTATATTCTGAACAATGAAATTTTACCATAGTGTTTTAGGTGGGAGATGAATTTCATCACCTGGTGTGAGACTGCTGCCCTCTTTATTTGGAGGGCTGAATAGGCTTGAAAAAACAGTTCCATGTTTGATCTCTGGAGCAGGGTTTCTGGACTATGTGAAAAATAATAAAAAAAAAAAAATAGAAAAAATAATAATACATTTAATTAAAAAATAGAAAAAAATCTTTAGTCCACCTACAGTACTACTATAGGTCTATCAAAATTTTTGTGGGTGGAAGCCACAAAAAATACAAAGTAAATAAATAAAGGTCAACAGAACAACAGTATATGTTTAATGATTTATTTGTCCAAAGAAATGGAAACAAATTTTTTTCAAAGTATGAAAACATAGCCTTTTAAAATCAATTTAAAAGCAAATGCTAAAAATCACTTATTTTTAAAATAATGTTCTCTTTTATTTATAAATTTTATGATAGTATTAAAAGCATTTTTTGAATCTGTAGCAACATTTCTGCTACAAAATTTCAACTTTGTGACTTGAAAATCTTGGTTGCTTTCTCTGTAAGTTGACAAGCTTCTTCTAGCCCTCCCTTTCCCCTTCCCCATAAGAGTGAAGTGGGGGGGGGGGATGGGGCTTGAAGCTGTTAAATCTGCTTCCTAATTTTACTATTTCAGGGAGGACTTTATTTTTGAGCTCTCCATTCTGTGCTTAAAACAGATCAGTGATGTCGTGTGTAGAAACCTAAAGCTGCAATCAATTAGCAATACTAACGACTTTGTTTCATTTTATTTGATCTCTGCAGATTCTTGAAATCTTTTAAAATTATCAATAAACTGAGCACAGTTATACTGTATTACATAGCTATGCACATGGTTCAAAATATATATTTAGCATCTGTTTATTGCAATTAATGTTTATATTAAATTTTTTTGATACTTAAAAAAAATATAAAGCAGTAAATGCCTGTCTTTAAGCCTGTTTAAATGTGGTGGTTTTTCTGTATATTAAAGGCTTTCTTTGTGGATTTAAAATGTTAAATTTACGCTCATTTTGTTACTGCTGAAGGTGCATAATGCTCTGTTCTTCAGAGTATTAACAATGACATATTTTTGAATGGTATGTTAAGATTTTGCATGGAGATAGCAGCCAGTATGAGTAGATTTTCATTAAACTTGTACATTTTCTGTTTTTTTTTTGTTGATCATAACATTTACCAATTGTAAGTTATTATTGCTATTAATTAATGTTGATGGTAAATTTGATATTTTGGTGATGTATGCTAAGGATGAGTAGAAAATACACATTTTTTGCTATTTCCAAATGATGAAAGTATAGTTGGTGTATTTCTACCAAACAGGTTTATGCATAGTCGGATACTGATGCTTCAGATTTTTCCATGAACAAGGTACCAGCAGATGAACAGGAGCATCTCTTCCCCATTGTTGTAGAAATATTCTTTGTATCTTGTTCCAAAGAAACAAGTGACATTATCTTCTGGAATTCTGCATGGGATTGTCACTTGATTCTGCATGATATATGGAAATCTGTAATTAGATCCTGTGTTCACTCAAATCTCAACTGTTGACATTTACTGACAACTTCTGTGAAAAGCAGACAGACAGCTGATAATTATATGCATCATGAGAACAGATTGATCTATTACCACCAATTCACGTGTTACATTTTTGTATATTAATTTTTTGCTTGCATAACTTTTTTTCCTGTTATCTCGAAACAGCTACTATTACAAGGTAATTCAGTTTGTATATTAAATTATTATAAATCAAGGTTAATTCATCAAACAAAATTTACAGATGAAAATGATATTCTAGTAATTATGTTAATTTATATAGGAGGGTTTTTATCATATAAGAGGTGTAATATATTGTTGTAAACTGTAAATGTTATGGAAGGAAGAGAATAGGCTAAAGAATGTATCTCATGATTGCAAAGTTTGGGATTAAATATTCTGTGATCAAATGCAACATATGAGCAGAGAGAAAACTAGCAGCCCAGTTGAAAAATTATTCTTTAAATGCCTTAGCAGTATCAAGAATAACCACTTCAGTTTATTCCAATTTTTCCATGCCTTTAATCCCAAAATACTAACATAAGGATTAAGGTTAATGAGTATTGATGGAATCTGTACTAATAATCATTTGATTACCAGATTATATTGACTAACAAATGACCTGAAAACCTTGCAACTACACTGAGATGATCATCTTAGCTGTGCCACCTGGAAACCTTTTGACTAACAAATCAAAACCAGATAGAATCTGGTAATGATTTGAGATGTTTCCAGGTTGCATGCTTATGTACTATTGAGAGATTTCTCTAATATTTTATAAATACTTGAAGTTAGACTAATAGGATGGTAATTTGATGCTAAAGATTAGTCATCCTTTATAGTAATAGGGTGCATATAGCCAAAAAAAAAAAAAGATGCCAAATTTATACAAAGTAGGCTGATTTCCAAGCTGTAGGAGAAGTATTACTGAAATAAGAGTATAAAATGATGATGACACAAAAGAGAATTACAGAAGTATGAATGATGGAAAACCCTAAAGAAATTCAGTCATTATCAGGAGATTTCTTATTATCCAATTTGAATAATATTCTTCTGATCTTTTTTGTGAATAATCAAAACAATCAGAATATTCTTTTGATTATGAAGGATGTTTACTAAGATCATTAGTGCAAGAAATTTAGATAAATAAAAAGCCAGAAGAATTTTGTGTGTGTGTGTGTGTGTGTGTGTGTGTGTGTGTGTGTGTGTGTGTGTGTGTGTGTGTGTGTGTGTGGATGCACTAGAATGGTATAAATGAGGTTGAAAGCATGGTAATGTCAATATACAAGTCCTATTTCAAAACACTTTTTTGATTATGCACACTCATTGCCTTATGTGTTTTTCCATTTTTCTGCCGTATGTGCATACTCAGTTTTCATTTCTCTTACTAATGTTTATTTTTTTATAGCTGCTGGTGCTGCCTATTGTGATGCAGCAGGATTACATTTAAAAAGCAGTAGTCGTCATGATGCAGCGACATGTTATATAGATGCAGGAAACTGTTATAAGAAAGCAGATCCCCAGGGTGAGTTATATTGTAATAAATTATCTCATCTTTAGGATGATTGCTACTTTAATAGTGAGAATTTACTTCATGTTGCAACTTTATTCCATTCATAAAGTTACACTGTTCAACAGGGATTTTGTTAATGGATCAAAACTGGTGTTTTCTGTGTATTTTATGATGTGGAATTTAAAAATTGAACTAGATTTTTCTAGCGCTTCAGGTTTTTTTGTTATAAACATGCCATAATACAAGCTTAGCTAAGAATTATTGATTGAGGAAATTTAAAAAAAAAAAAATCAGGAGAAAAATCATTTTGTTAAAGGAATATAAACAGTTATTTTCATAGAAAAGTCCAACAGAGAAGAGTGGGGACTATTTGGCTGAGGCTATTTAGCAGTGGACAGAACACAGCTGAAGAAGAATATTAAAAAAAAAATAATAATAATAATAACAAAAAAGTAAAATACAAATTTGTTTATAACCATAATGCACAAAAGAAATGCATATCAGGGAAGGGTAACCATTTGAAGTTCTTATTTTAGTAGTAAATTTCATTCTTGAGTGTGATGCTGAGTTGAAAGGATGCTGATGCCACATAGTAAGGGCATACCTGAACTGGAGTTTTGGTGGTAATTTAAAACAGTTTTCATCTACATCTTCCATAAATATTTGTAATCAGTGAGGAGGGAATGTATTTTCACCATCCCATTATATAGAACTATGCATAAATTGGGTTTTAAGTTCTATATGATTTTTTTGAGAGAGCCCATCTATTTGACAGGAATAAATATAAATGATGCTATATAGAGAATAGGTGATGACATTTTAGCCCTATCTAACTTTTGGACACTGAGTGGGCAATTCAATCTCCAGCAGTACAGTAGCCAATTAGAGAAATAGCTAGCCCAAGACTATCACTAATTTTAAATGCATCCAGTAAAGAGACTACTAACAAATGCTGCCATCATGTGGTCCCTAATCTTAATAGGATATGTTGTTTGAAATAGTGTTGGTTCTGTGGGCTAATTGATTTTCTTGAGTTTATGGGACAAAAAAAACAAGTTTCTGGCAGACAAAAACCTGCTTGCCCATTCCAAAGAATGACTAACTCCATAAGTTCCTTGTCAAAGAAAGACTTGGAAGAAGTTCCTCTAGTTAGGCTTAAGTTCAAGTCCTAGTTGCTATTTTCTACAGGCCTATTGTAAATGATGCAAGAATCACAAATTTACTATATTTTTCAATTACTGGTAATTAGTTAAAAATACTCTTAAATACCAGTTTGCTGGCAATTTCTTACATTTTGAAAAAAAGTTATATTGAAAAATTATCAGTAAACATTAATAAAAAAAAAATTGCATTGAAACATGATATAAAAACTTAAAAAAAAATTATCACAATATAAATGACATAAACAGTAAAAAAAAATTATTGAAAGAAACATGACATAGACAGTGAAAAAAAAATTATCAAAACATTGAAAGAAGAACATTTTCGGCGAGTGCAGTGGGTTGCCCACTGTCGGTAGCACTTGCAGTGACTCCCTACACTTCCATCTCAGTATGGTATCACTGATTGTTGATCTGGGATGGCCCAGTTCATCAAGGCTTTGCTAAACTGATAGATATTGTAACATGCCATTGTACCACAACACCTCTTTGAAACTCCATTGGTTTCTTTCTCGTAGCCATTTCATCCGGACACAGTTGCACTGACATGCGAGTATCATATTCCTGCAATTTATACCAGCCGCAAGCACTAATTGTTACACGGCACAATGCACCTTGCCCTTGGTTGTGTCAGTTATTTTCTCACCAAGAAGTGTATTAAAAACAAATGACTAAATTTCTGAATTCAAGGTGTCAGCCCACAAATGCCGTTTTTACATATTATCCTTTATAGCATCCTCCAGTCACGTTTGGTGAGTGTGGTAGGTTGTCCACTGTAGGTAGCACTTACAGGTGACTCTCTACACTTCCATCTCAGTATGGTATCACTGGGATGGCCCAGAAAGGAAAATTCTATATTTGGTTAGTATGTTTAAACTAATTGATAATAAAAAGTGCCTGTGTGTGTATCAGTAATTTAATACTGATAAATGGTTAGTGAAAACCATTCCAAAGACACCATACTGCACAGCTGCAAATTTTATCATTATGAAATTCCTGATATGTACCCTCAGGAGGTGGACAGGTTAATTCTGATAATATTACATGAAAAAGTTTCACCATTAATAACTTCCAATCAATACATTTCCTCAAATTAATCTGTTATCTGTCAAGATGCCAATATTATCAGATCTTATATTTCTGTTTTTCAAGATACTTTTTATTGTATCAATCCATTTATATCTTGGTCTTCCTCTGGTTCTTTTTCCTGCCAATCTGGCAAAGAACACTTGTTTTGCTCATTTTTCCTCTGCCATTCTGTTTAAGTAACTGTACCACCTCAGAATAGCTCTACAGATTTCTGAATACTAACAATACTAATAAATGAGTTCTTTCCTAATATATCCTCATTTTTGATTTGATACTGCCATTGATAACATTTGTTCATTTCACTAATCTCAGAACTCTCTCATATTAGAGGTCTCTAGTCATCATTGATCAAGTGTTTTCTTTCTAACCCATCTCTTTGGATCCATAAGTTAAAATTGGTTTGAACACTGTCTTTTATATCACTAATATAGTGTTTTGACTAATTTCTTTCTTATTCCATTTATAAATTTATTCAGCTGATTTTCTACCATACCAACTTTACTAATTTTGTTGCCTATTTCTATATTTAATTTACCATCTTCTCTAAATATTGTGCCTAAATAGCTGAAATGTTTTACTTGTTCTATAGGTTCATCATTACAGTTGATGTTTCAGCCTATTTTCATTGTCTTTGTTTTTTATTGCTGATTTTCATACCAAATTTATTACAACAGTTATTCGGTTTGGTCAGGGAATCTTCAGACTTGTGCTGGATTTATGAATAAATCCAGCACCTGTAAAGAATTAATATTAACATCACCAATATTAATATCAGATTTCATACCACTTTCCTTCATAATGTGATTCATATAGATAATGTACACCCTTGTTGCTCTGATTTTCTTCAGACCATCTTTCTGTACCTCCTTCCATTCTAACTGCTGACTTACAGCTTAAATAGAGACTGTGTATTGCTTGATATAATGTCCCATTTGCACTGTATAACTGTAGCATTTTGAAGAACTTTCCTCTTGGCACCTTGTCATATGCCTTTTCCAGATCACCAAAACTTAAATACAAATCCTTCTTATATTCCCAAGATTTCTCAACTAATTGTCTTAAAGTGAAAATCTGATCCTGACAACCTCTATTTGACCTGAATCGTTCTTCATCAAGCTTCCCTTCTACAATTTTTCATAGCTTGTAGAAATTGTAGAAATAAATAAATTTCATTAATTGTAGAAATTCTACAATTTCTCAGGTATACTTGCATAAATCTTACCAGAAACGCTCAGTAGGAAAATATCTCTGTAATTCTCACATTCAGTTTTATTCCTCTTTTTATAGATGAGTGCGCTAAGAGCTTTTCTCCAATGCTTTCAAATTCGACCCTCTGACCAGGCCTTCTAAATTATGCAATGCAGCCACTGTAAAACTTTTATATCTCCATATTTGAGTATTTCTAGTAAAATTTCATCTACTCCAACTGTCTTGCAACATTTCAGGTTTTTGATGGCCTTTTCTATTTCAAATATGGATATGCATTCCAGAATGTATTCCTGTTGGGAGTTTTCTACCGTTATGGTGACAGCACTTGTTTCATTTAGCAGTCTTTCAAAGTAATTTCTTTATCTTCACTTTTCATGTCACCATTATCATCTCTGATTCCTGTTACAGTACTTTTTGCTCCATTTCTAAGTTTCAATAGCCTCCAAAATATTTTGCTACCTTCCTGAAACTTGTTTTCTATATGCTTGCCAAAGTCTTTCCGTGACTTTTTTTTTTTTTTTTTTTAGCTAGTTTTACACATTTTTGCATTTTTATATTTTTCTGTGTATTCCCTTAGAGCACAAGCTGACTTACTTTCTAGGAAGTTGCTATATGCTTTATTCTTTTCCTTAACTGTCTCTTTAACTTCTTGAGTCAACCATGGAGTTCTGATTTTTCTGTCCCTAAAGACAACCTCACCACATGCCTATCTGGCTGAATCAATCAATCAATTTTTTTTTCAGGAGTTGCCATTGACTGCCAATCTGAAAACAAGAACCAACCAAGGTTTGGTTCTTGTTTTCAGATTCTTACCTAGCCTTTTAAGGAATGCAGAGAACTGACTGAGGCTTTTGACGTAATGTCCAGTCCTCACCTTGGTGCACCCTGTTAGGTATCTACCTGGGTGCTGAACGAACGAGAATGGGCTGACAATTTGGGATTTAGTTTACCAAATTGTATACTCATTGGCTTAAACTGCAATGTAAAATGATGATACTGCAAGTTTTATTGCAGCCTTAAATACAATGTATAGTGCTAGTCCACTGTATATAGTGACAAATAGAGTACGAGGGTGGTCTGAAAAGTTCTTGGCCTCGACCACAGATGGACACTGTTGGCAAGTTTTTTTTTTTTCTAAGTTGGTACTTAGAAAAAGCATCCATGTGAAATTGCAAGTCATTCTATCAAGTAGTTTGTTTTATATGCTATCTGAAGCAAAAGCGTTGTCTGTATCCCTTGAAATGGATAAAACTTAGCATCATGCGGTTATAAAATTCTTTGTAAAAGAAGGTTTAACGCCAAAAGAAATTCATTTGAAGTTCATAAAAGTTTATGGGCACTCTTCTCCTTCATTTTCGACAATTAAGAAATGGGCTGCTGAGTTTAAACATGGCTGTACCAGCCTTGAAGATGATCCACGTGAAGGACGTCCAAAAAGTGTAACAACACCAGAAATCATTGATCAAGTGCATGATATGGTATCGGATGACCAACGAGTCAAAGTGCATGAAATTGCTGAGACTATAGGCATTTCAAAAGAACGTGTAGGATAAGTGCTTGGAGGGTTTTAACAAGAATGAAACTGAATTTGTGCATCGATTTATTACTATGGATGAGACTTGGATTCACCATTTCACACCAGAACCAAACAGCAGTGAAAACAGTGGACAGAAGCCGGTTATTCAGTGCCAAAGAAGACAAAGTCGGTTCCATCAGCAGGAAAGGTCATGGCATCGGTGTTTTGGGATGCGCATTTTGTTTATGAATTATCTTGAAAAGGGTAAAACAATAACCGGAGAATATTGTTCCAATCTTTTAACCAGACTGGAACAAAAAATTCGTGAGAAAAGACCCGGTTTGCAGAAGAAAAAAAATCATCTTTCAAATAAGAGAATGTACATTTGGGATTTTTTCTACACCATTAAGATGGTTCACAAATACTCTACCAAAATTGAAACTGGCATGCCATATTTATTTAATAATTTGTAAAAATGTGCCAACCATATGCTCAAGAGTCATGTTTATATGATCAGGTGCATTCCCACCTGACACGCAACTCATGCAAGACACACCATATGAACTTTACAAGGCATTTTACTCTTCTAAAGTTAAATTAATCATAAAATGTTTGAGGTAATAATGCATGCAATTGACTTCTAACTTGAGCACATAGCTATACAGCCATAGGAGTATTAAGGCCCATGTGGTTTATTTAAACAAGCAACTACATTTTATGAACAATATTTTATCAACAATAACATTATTACAACTTGCATAAAAATGTTTTTTGATTTACTGAAATACTGCTAAAAAACATTGAATCTGTAAATTTTTAAAGGATTCCTGCACTACTTACTGGTATTATAATTCCTAATACTACCAAACTGATCTTCATTTTCCCATTCTGCACTACTTTCTTTATTTTGTTTAATTTTTAAGGCTATAGAAATTTTTCTGGAATAGAATTTTATTTTATGTACTTGGAAGATTATGACTAAACATTTTGCTAACTGATAAGAACATCCATTCTAATATGTTATATGTTTTATACTTTGGGAAGTAAAAACTTTAAACCTGCAGAATTTATATGAAGATTAGTACAGTGCAGCCTTGAAAAAATACATTGTAGCCATGCAGACTGGAAACATCAGCAACAAGAAGTGAATTATGAGAACTTTGAATTCAGATATTTTGCCTATATTACATATGGATAATTAGATTTGTATTATCATCATCAATTTCCTGATACATACCCCCCAAGCGGTGTTCAGGTTACTATGATAGCACTACATGATTAAGTTTACATTATTATTAATCTCCTATCCACAATTTTCCACCAAATTAATCTGTTACTTGTGAGTACTCCAATATTGTCTTATCTAACTTTTCTTTCTTCTAAGGCAGTCAGAATTGCCTTAGAAGAATAAAAAATAAAACTCCAAAAAACTCCACTTAGACTTTGGTCTTCCTCTGGGTCTCTTTCCTACTATCTTGGCATCAAACACCTGTTTTGCTGACTTTCCTCATCCATTCTATTTAAATGTCCATACCACCTTAGATAGTTCTGCTTACACATTCTTGATGCTAATAGTGTCAAGTTCCTTTCTAATATCTTCATTTTTAATGATTATGCCATTGATTGCATCTGTTCACTCTCCTATTTTTTCTCAGCACCTTCATATCTGTGCTCTCTAGTCTTTGATCAAGTGCTTTATTTCTAAACCAACTCTCAGATCCGTAACCTAAAACTAGCTTGAACACCGTCTTGTATATATACTGCTAGTTTGGTGTTTTGGCTAATTTCTCTCTTATTCCATATAAATCTATTCAGCTGGCTACCCACCATATCAAGTTTGATCAGCTCATGTTATTTTCCATTTCCAGATTTAACCTACCATCTTCATTAAAAATTGTACCAGAATAGCTGAAATATTTTACTTATTCTATAGGATCTTCATTCAGAATGCAGCTGAAGTTTTCTATTTCATGCCAAATTTGTTACAACTGTTATTCAGTTTAGTTGGAGAATCCTGGAGACTTTCACTAGATGTGGTTAGGAGTACATTATTATCTGCATAAAACAAAGAGCTAATTTGACATGTCCAATTCTAATATCAGACCTATTGCCATTTTCTTTCATAATGTGAACCATCTAGATGATGAATAAGAGTGGAGATAATGTGCATTCTTGTCTTACCCCTGATTTTACATCAAACCATCTTCCTGTATCCATCAATTCTAAGTGCTGACTGACAACTTAAATATAGACTATATGTTGCTGTGTATAATGTTCCATTCACTCCATACAATTAAAATTTTGAAAAGCTTTTCTCTGGGCATCATGTCACATGTCCTTTCCATACAAACCTTAAGCACAGATCTCTGTTGTATTCCCACGATTTGTCAGCTATTTGTCTTAAAGTGAAAATCTGATCTTCATAATCTCTATTTGGCCTGAACCAGCCTGTTCTTCTCCAAGTTTCACTTCCACAATCTTTCTCCACCTCTTTTCAAATATGTTTGCATAAATCTTACCTGGAACACTTAGTAGAGAAATTTCTGTGTAATTCTCACATTCAGCTTTATTCACTTTTTTTCATAGATTGGTACTGTGAAAGCTGTACTCCAATCATCGGGAATTCAACCTTCTGACCAAACCCTTTGAATTATGCAAGTGTAAGCGCTGCAAAACTTTTATACCTCCATACGTAAGGATTTTAAATATCATATTCCAGCTGCCTTTTCACATTTCAAGATTTTGACACTTTTTCTACCTCAAGTATTGATATGTACTCCTCTTTGCATTCCTCTTGAAACTTTTCTAGTACGGTTCTGTCAATGCTTAGCTTGTTTAACAGTCTTTCAAAGTAATTACTCCAGATATCTAGGATATCCTTATCTTCAGTTTTCATGTCACCTTTATTATCTTTGATTCCTTTTACAGTACTCTTTCCTCCATTTCTGTGCTGCTTCAACAACCTTGAGAACATTTTACTGCCTTCCTGATATTTATTTTCTATACCGAAGTCTCTTCCCATGACTTTTGTTTAGCTACTTCTATACATAGCTTAGCTCTCTTACATTTTTTCTCTGTATTCTTTTAGGACTTCTGCTGACTTATTTGCTGGAAACTTTTGATATGCTTCTTTAACTTCTTGCATTCACCACAGTGTTCTTATTTTTCTGTCCTTGCAGACAACTTCATCATCTTTGAAGGTGAATCAATCAATGTTTTCTTCAGAGTTTGCCACCGAGACTCCATGGTTTGGTTCTTGTTTTCAAACTGCTTCAAATTTCCTTTAATAATGTTTGCACAGTTTGCAATTTGCCTGTAAAAGCTGCTCAACTTTAATTCTTTTTAAAACTTTCTTGCATACTGTTCTTTTCAATATGATTTCCATTTCTATTCCTGCTTAGTACTAAGGAATGGTCACTTCCAATTTTTAATCCTCTATGTGCTCTTGTATCCTGAACCTGCATTATGATATCACTATCAACGATGACGTAAATCAGGGTTTCTCAAACTGTGTTCCGCGAGAAGTTCTGAAATTTGTCATTTTAGTTTTCTAAGCATTTTTCGTGAATAAATATTTTATAGTAAAAATATTCTGAGGAGAATAATATTAGTGAAATGTCGAAAGGCTCAGACCCAGAACACCCAATGACATCTGTGTGTCGTTAATTTTCACACATCGAAACCTTTCAGCATTTGGGAAAGGGAATACCGCTGTTTATGACGGGTCATAAAAATTGCCTGCAAGCCCATTACAACAATTGGTGTCATATCTTCTGTTCTCAAAACTGAAGGAAACATCTGTGTTGCAAATGTCAGTGACCAAGCAGCATATTTTTAAACATGGAAGTATTCATGAATTATTGTTAATTTTCACACATTGAAATCTTTCAACAATCGGGAAAGAGAATACCGCCGTTTATGACCGATCATAAAAATTGCCTGCAAGCCGATTACAACAATGGGCGGCATGTTCTCAAAACTGAACGAAATAACATCTGCATTGCAAATATCAGTGGCCATTCAGCAAGGAAGTATAAAGAATTTTTCACTCATATTGAAGATCAAGGTAGTCTGTATCCGGTTCTCAAATCTATTACTACTGAATACTTTCTTCGCAAGTTCATATTGCAGTATGTAAGTGCTTGTTCTGAAACCGGAGTGCTGTGATTTTTTTAAAAGTAATAGGAATACAGAGTTAAAATTAATATGAATAAGAGACAAGGCACTTTGTTTAATTTTGGTATTAAGAAATCTCTTATTGAAGGTGTTTGTGACGGAACATACAATGAGTCATCCACCTCAAGCCTACAAAGCGATCTCCAGGATGTACAAAAGGAGGGGAAAACTACCAGCACACAGGAGAAAAAGTCTGCATTCACTCGTAAGTACTTATAATAATATTATAAATGTATTTGGTGATCAGAATGGGATATGTCAATGAAAATCAGCACAAATTAATTTAATGATGTTTGCCTGAAGAAACTACGACATGCTACAACATTTCATTAGTCCAGTGATTGATAACTAATTTAAATGTAATTTATATTTGTCAACATGCCACACCGTATACATAAGTATACTAATACTCTTTATGATTATGCCATAATTAATTATTAATACTTATGTTAATATATGAACTTTAAAAAAATTTGGAAAGGTATTTACGAGTAAATTTCTTGGGACCGGGCCCTCGGGGGGGGAATCAGCAACGCCTTTTTATTCCTGTATATTAGGGAGTAGGCGAGGAGATTTTTTAAAATAAAGAATTCTTCTTACTCTTTTAACTAATTTTATAATTAATATCTGATTTATTTCGAACTGTTTAATTTTTGTTACTGAACATTTTATCAAATCATTCCTATTACAGTTGCTTTTACATTATTTGATACGGTTTAGTACTTTTCTTACAAGTATTGTTACAATTCATATTTACTTTTGTGTGTTGCAGTCTTTTTTTACTATTTTGCATTATTCATTTACTTTTGTGTGTGTTGCAGTCTTTTCTTTACTATTTTGCATTATTCATTTACTTTTATATTATTCGACATTTCTTATTTATAATCTTATTGTTTTTCATACTAAAGTTACCTTTACAACACAATTCTATTTGTTTTTATTATAGCTCTGACAAATATTGGAATTTGAATATTATTGAAAAAATACCCATGAATTCTTGTTTAAAGACAGGAACTTTAACACAAGGAGGAGCGAGTACTTCTAGTGACACATCTATTCGTATGATTGGAGAAGATATGGAATTACAAACTGTGGTTTCTTCAAACGCTAATATTAAAGAACAAGATTCATCTAAGAACAGACCAAAACGGAAGTACCATGAAAGTTATTTAAATTATGGATTTACGTGTATTGGCAATACACATGCTCCTGATGTTTTGTGTAATAAAATACTAGTAAACAGTTCTTTGGCTCCAGCTAAATTTTGTAGGCACTTCGAAATGAAACACACTGATTACAAAGGAAAAGATATACATTTTTTTAAGAGACGACGTGACTCGCTAGAAAAATCTAAACTTTAAATGGCTACAATTGCTACAACTGAAAATGCAACAAAGGCGTCTTTTCACGTGAGTTACCGCATTGCACTTCATGGTGAAGCTCATACAATTGGTGATACGCTCATTAAGCCTTGTGTGAAAGACATTGTATCATGCATGTTAACGAGCAGGTTGCTAAAAAAATAGATGCAGTACAATTATCAAATGATACTGTTTTACGCCGCATCAAAGATCTTTCTGCTGACATAGAAAAAGAGCTAATTCATCGACTTAGACTTTGCAGTGAATATTCATTGCAAATGGATGAATCTACAGATGTCGCAGGACTCGCTGTATTACTAGTGTTTGTTCATTACATATTTGATAAGTATTGAAGAAGATTTACTCATGTGCGAATATCTACAAGAAAAAACTACTGGGGAAGATATATTCAACTGTATTAATAATTATGTTACAAAACAGGAAATCGGTTGGGAGATATGTATTGATATTTGTACAGATGCTGCTCAAGCAATGGCAGGAAAAATGAAGGGAGTTGTAACACGTATCCTGCAAATAGCTACAAGAGCCCACCAAAAGTCATTGTTTTGCATAGACAAGCACTAGTAACAAAAATAATTCCTACATATTTAAAAACTATTTTGGCTGTAAAAACTAAGCTGTAAAAATTATCAACTATGTAAAATCTCGACCACTTCAATTCGGATTATTTAAAATTTTGTGCAATGAAATGGGTAGTGCACATAATGCACTTTTATTACATACTGAAGTGAGATGGCTATCCAGAGCAAAAGCATTATTGAGGCTTTTTGAACTTCGTAGTGAGTTAATGGTCTTCTTGATGTCACATAATTTAGGACAAAATTTTATTGAATTATTAAGAAATTATTCATGGTTGATGAGTCTTGCGTGTCTGGCAGATATTTTTACAAAGTGCAATGAAATTAACTTATCATTACAAGGAAAGAATATTACAATTTTTAATACAATAGATAAAATTTCATCTTTTCTATAGGAAGTTGCAATTCTGGATTTCTACAGTTGAACAGAATAATTTTGATAGTTTTCCCACCTTGCATGAATTTTTGACTGAAATAAATTCTAAAGTAAATGAAGAAGTATCTAACGTAATTTTAGAACACTTGCATGACTTGCAATCAACTCTTTTGCAATATTTTCCAAAATCCAGTGAGGATAATTCCTGGGTTCTGAATCCATTTACAGTAACAGCTAAGCCAGCAGGCTTCAGCGCAAGTGACTATGAAAATCTAATTGACTTAATTAGTGACTCTGATTTAAAACAAAAATACAAGGAACTGCCAATAAATGATTTCTGGACAAGCATGTCAAAACTAGCTATTCTTGTTTTACTTCCTTTTACAACGACATATTTATGCGAGGCAGGATTTTCATATTATGCTGCAACCAAATCAAAGTCCAGGAACAGATTCGATGCTACACCAAATATGAGAATTCAACTTTCTAATATTGTGCCTGATATCAAACGAATTTGTAATTCAAAGACCCAAAAAACATCAGAGTCATTGAGAACTTAATTTGCAATATACGTTTTACTATTTTTATGTGTTTTGTTTTTACTAAATTAACATTTGACAATAAATGATTGTTTTTTCTTAACGCTTAGATTTACTCATTTATTTTATTTATATTTATCTAACCTACAAAACCAGCACACAGGAGAAAAAGTCTGCATTCACTCATAAGTACTTATAATAATATTATAAATTTTTGGTGATCAGAATGAGATACGTCAATGAAAATCAGCACAAATTAATTTAATAATGGTTTGATTGATGTGTAATTAATTATTAATTGCCAATCATTAATCATTAATTAACAATTATTAATTAACAATAAAATAAGCTAAATTACCAATTAATTATTAATTAATACATTACAAAATAACCAGGGTGTTCCGTAAACATTTCAGGATTTGTGAAGTGTTCCATTGTAGAAAAAGTTTGAGAAACCCTGATGTAAATGATGCTTTATTTATTTCTCATCTCTTCTCTCCATGCGAACTTGTGCACATCTTTGTTGAAACATGGCAAACATGTATTATAAAGTTTATTAATATAAAAAATGTAATGCTTGTTGGTTTTTTTTTTTTTTTCAAAGAGTGCAAGAAAACTAACAAATTTCACATCTTAACAACAAAAAAAACTCATTTCAGTTTAGTATCAACCTTACACACTGGCACAGCACTTTTTGATTATAGGTCGAAACTCATAACACGGGAGTACTGATATCCTCATGTAGATAAGGAGGGAAGAACATGTTGATCTATTACTTGAACAGCTAGAGGTCATAGTCTCCTTTAGCAAAAATGTTAGGAAAGTTGCTTCAAAGAACAGAAGTTGATGGAATAAAGGAGTTGGTGAGAAGTTGGTTTGGTAAGTTTCTGAAGCAGTATTGTGTATTCACAAGAAAATAATTTGTAAATCTTTCAACCAGAAGCTGACTGGTCATCATCGGTATACAGGCATAATCAAAAGGTCAAGCTAGAACAAAGAATGTTAATTCTGTTTACAGAGTTGAGCTACATACTGGAATGCTATCTTGTGAGTGGTTATAGAATAAAATGAGATTACAATTCAAGCCAAAATGAAGTGATTGAAATAACATTAAATACATTATGTAAATTGTTATAGATTATTGAAATAATTAGATTAGATAATGGATTGAATGACAGCATTATGTTATATCAGCATTAAAAAGGGGGATGGGGATAGTGGTAAACAGCACTATTGCTTGCCATTTATGAGACTCAGATTCTTCCAAATCTTGATGAGAGTCAGTCATTTTTGAATTTTGGTGGTATAGAAGTACTTCAGCACTCTTTAAATAACTGCTCAGTATGAAACGTGGTGGAACCCACGTTTAGGTCTGAGCATAGTCGAACTGCTTGACTTCCTCATGCACTCAGGCTGTTTCATCTGCAGAAATCAATTTTACAAACAGATTGAAGAAACTGCTATGGGAATCCCCTTGTCACTTGCACTGGCCAATTTCTACTTAAAGTATCTTGAGGAATCCCTGTTCTTTTCAATACATCTCCCAACCTTCCTTTTGGGTACACTGTGTAGATGATGGGATAGGCACTTGCCATACAGGTTCAGGGGTTTTTGGGGATGGCTTGTAAATGTGCAGGATGTATTTAAACTTCCTTGAGGTGAAGCCATTCTGTAGTAAGATGCATTAGAATTGATTTTGAGATGGATGATGTGGGGAATCATGCTATGTAGCAGTCTGTGAAGGTAGGTTTATGGTGAACAGATATATTAAGTATTCCAGAAGGGGTACAAAAAAATTAGGACATCAAAGAAGGTTAATTTTCCATCCTTTTCTTTCTCCATGGTGAATTTGTTGTGTGGGTGATGGCTATTGATTTTGGTTAAAAAGGTGGGCAGACTCAGAAGTATCTTAGAGTACTTGTTATCTGCTCCAATTTTCAAGCTCTCCAACAAGAATTGAGCATCGTCTAATGCATCTTACTACAGAATGGCTTCACCTCAAGGAAGTTTAAATATATCCTGCACATTTACAAGCCCATCCCCCAAAACCCTGAACCTGTATGGTTAGTCACTATCCCATACATCGTAAAAATCTCTGAGATGATCGCTAAGATCCTGAAAAGATACAATTTAGTTCTTACATTTTTTCTCTGTCAACAAAATCTCCTCTTTGTTGCCATACATGAAAGACAGCCTCTCCTCCTCCCAGTGTTTACCAGGTGTTTAGTGTGAGTGCCTCTGCTCATACTTTGAAGAAACAGGACCTGTTGAAAAACAACTACAAGAACACCAGTCATATCTCAGCAACAATAAACCTGAAAAATCTGGGCTTGCTCAGCCTAGAGTGGACACCGACCACAACATACTCTGATCCAATACTTGCCTTTTACACTGGTGCAGGTTTAGGTTTGAGTGGTTATTTAAAGAGCTGCTACACCACCTATATTTAAATTTGTATGACTGCCTTTATTGCCAGGATTGGGAAGAGTCTGATTCTCATAAATGGCAAGCAGTAGTGCTTTCTATCTCTCCTTTTTTAATGCTGATATGATATAATGCTGTCATTCAATTCATTATGTAAATTGAATATTATTTGAATAATTTAATTTTAATTTTTGCTTAAAATGTGATCTTATTTCATTTTGTAACTACCCACAAGATCCCATTCCAGCATGTGGCTAACTAATCATCATCAGTCGGTGCATCAGCATATGCTGATGCACCGACTGATGATGATTAGTTAGTTTCTGGTGGAAATATTTGCATTCATAAAAATTATTTTCTTGTGAATACGTGTGGCTAATAAACTTTATTATATCACATGTGCCATTATATTGTGTATGGGTGTTGACCAAGAGTTGCTTATGTTTTTACATGCTTAGAAGGAATTGGAGGAATTTTGATGGACAGTTTTGATCAGTGCACTCCAAAATTACCTTCAGCAGAGGAATGAGGTACATACAGAATGTCTGTGGAAAAAGTGATTGAAGCAAGTGGGAGAGAGAGAGAGAGAGTCAATCAGCTATTAATTGGACTTCTCTCTTCTAGATAGCTAGCATTTTGGGCTGATTTTTGATGCCCTGCCCCTTATATAAGAATGTTATTCAAAGGTTGAATGAATTTTGGATTATGTAATGTTTATGCAATAAAAGAAAATGATTCTTGTTGGAGATGTGAAAAGAATGGAAAAGAAAGAAATGAATATTAGACATAGAAATGTTTGGGAAAATCAGGATAAATGAGCTAAATTAGTAAGCAAGCTGAATTTGTCTCGCAGACTAGTTATTATTAACACCATGTGTTTCTACATAAAAATGTGCTTCAATTCACATGGAGAGAACAACCAAGAAATAAGAAAATTCTTATGTTATTGCCAGTAGTGATATCTTTAGATTGGTTTAAGATGTGACATTAGTACTAAACAAAATACTTGAGATAGGAAGTGATCACTATTTAGTTTTGAGTAGAATAAAATTGAGAATATCATATTGAAAAATATATGCATAAGTCTTTTAAAAAAAATCTCTGTTGAGCAGCTTTGAGAGGCAAACTATAATTCAAGTATTATTGGAAAAACAATGAGTTGGAAAGCAAGAATCAAATTCTTGGAGACCAACCAAGTGGCAAAATCTGAAGGAAATATTGATTCAGCCCAAAGTACACTATCTACCAATAATTGGCAGGACACTTAAGCAATTTACAATTGATACCAGTGGGCGATTCTTAATATCGGGTATGATCACCTCCTGCACCCTTTGAGGTAGGTTTTCCACCAACATGCGGCAGACATCAGGTGGAATTTTTCTTCATTCCTCCATCAAAGCAGCACTGAGGTCAGTGACAAACCGAGGATGTTATACTCTGGACCTCAATCGCTGCTCCAATTTGTCTCACAGTTGTTCGATTGGTTGAGGTCAGGGCAGTCGTTTAACACCCATCTCTTTGTACCATTCCATAACAGCTGCAGCTTTGTGGCATGGGGCATTGTGATAGTAACACTAGTCTGTTGCATAAAAACTCCACAGTGTAGGCAGCACCTGATGATCCAGAATGTCAAGGTACTGATCTGCCTTCATGGAACCACAGACAATGACAGTGGTCCCACTCCAAACCAGCTGAATGCACTCCACACCATTACTTCTCCACCACCAAACTTTATTGTGGATACAACACACTCTGGTAACAAGCATTCACCAGGCTGCCTCCACACCCTGCCATCAGACTAGAAACAGGTGAACCTTGAATCATCACTCCAGAGTACCGTTTTCCACTGTTCAATTGTCCAGTTCACATGCTCCTTTGCACTAGGCCAGATGTTATGTTTGGCTTGTGTGCTTCTGCTCTTCCACGGAAACCCAGTAAATGGGGTTCTTTTCATACTGTAGTGCTCACCATGGTGTTATTGCTGCTCTGGAACTCATCACGGATGGTCTGTGCTAATTGTGGCTAGTTTTTGCATACCACCCTTTTTTAAACCCTCCTGTCCCTGTCAGTCATTTTTGGCATTCGCCCTGGGTGTTTTCCTGCATTGGTGATGCCAGAACGTCTCCATTTGTTGATCACATCACCAACCGCTGATTTTGGATGCTCCAGTTGAATGGCAATGGCATGTGTGGACATGCCACCAATGTGACAGCCCATGATAACACCTCTCTTAGTCACTGAGTCCACGTTGTGTTGCCATACCACCTGTATTCAACTGCTATGATGAAATACTGCTTCCTACTATCTGTACACCAGTTTTCATGTTAACAAATCCGGAATGTTCCACAGCTTCAAATAACAGGGGTGTCTGGTCAGGTATTGGTGGATAGTGTATATGGTATGTGGTAGAGTTGTCTGTCTGCAAGGATAGGAAAATCAAGTTTTTTTGGTGAAGTCAGAGGAGGCAATCCTCTGGAAAAGAAGAATTACTAAACATTTTGTCAGTTCCTTTAGAGAACATAGAATAAACAATGTAAGAAAGCTAAGTTATATGTAAATTTAGATAAAATTGCATAGATTTTGGGAAGAACTTTTCATAATGGTCTGACAGCTGTTGAAAAGTTTTTAAAAATGGAGGGAAAATTGCAATAAAGGATATTCTGAATGTCTGGAGTTATTTGAAAAATTATTAGTAACAGGACAGCTATAGAAAATATTCAAAAGAAAATGTAATTAGGAATTCATATTAATACATGAAGAAAACAGCAGGAATAGATATTTACCAGAAATGTTAACATAAGGAAGTATAAAAGTTCTTTATTGGCTTCACCGCATAATTTCAGGTCTTGTGAGAGAGAAGATTAAATTCCAAATGGAGTAAAGCTCTTACAGGATATCTTGAAAAAAAGGAAATACAATTCAAGATGAGAATTATTAATATTTCTGTTATTTTCAAGGTAAAATTTATGCAAGCGTTCTTGAGAAGAGGTTTAGAAAAGTTGTGAAAGAGAAAATTGAGAAGAACAAGCAGGATTTAGGCCACATAGGAGTTTCATGATCAGATTTTTACTTAAATTGGTCAAGCCATTATGAATATAATACAAATCTACATTTAAGTTTTGTAGAGCTGAAAAAAATGTGGGATGAATTGGGGGACAAAACTTCCCAGATATGTAGAAAGGGCTTCTGCAACCCTACTATTTTTTTTTTTTTTTTCTTGCAGTGACTTCACACCAAAATGCTAATATGGTTGTGCCTTATAATACATCTCATGCTGCATCAGTTGTTGTGCAGAATAATCAGAGCTGTTTTCAGGACTTAGACAGAGGGTCCTGTTCAAGAAGTATATTAGTCTCCAACGTCTGATATTGTGAATGAGGAACACAGAAGGTATAGGATTAATCTTAGAAGGGAATTTTATATAAGCACATGGAATGTTCATGGTCTTCAAATGGGTACCCTTGAGATTGTCTGTAAAGAAATGGATAGGTATAAATTGACATCCATGGAATTACATAGACCAGATGGAATGGAGAAGGTCACTTCAAAAGACAAGATGGTAAGCTGGTTGTTTACTCAGGAGGTGATTCAAAGCATCATGTGGTAACTGTGATACTGAAGACAGTTCAGGCAAGAACCCCTCTTGGTTATAACCCCGTTAATGATAGGATACTTTCTATTACTTAAGGTTCATCCTACCAATGTATCAATTGTGGTAGTTTATGCACTCCACACGGATAGGCCTGATGAAGATAGTGAGGAATTCTATGAGAACTTAGACTGTTTTGGACTGCCAAGGAGAGACATACATTACATCTTAGGGGACTTGTCCTGGAGCAGATTGTGGTACAGACCATCAGCTAGTAAAAGCCAAAGTAAGACTAAGACTCAGAAAACTTCAAGTCAGGCACATTCCACTAAACTGGATGTTAGAGTAATTCCTAGTGGTCTCCAAAAAATCACCCATTTTTTGGAGACCAGTTCAGACTAAAAAATCATTTCTGGTAGTTCTGAGGAGAACTACCAGAAATGCTTTGGGAAGGAGTCAAGGTGATAATACAGGATACAGCCAAGAAGTATCTCAGCCCAGTTGGAAGACCAAGAGACCCATGGATATCAGATTCAGCATGGGAGCTAATCAAAAGAAGGTGGTTGGAAAAACAAAGAGACAGAGGGACTGAAGAATTATAAGATTACATAGAGAAGTCAGAAGAGCCATCAAGCAGGACAAGGAAAACTTTTATACTAATAAATGTGAAGAGATAGTTGCAGATGAGGAGGCACTCTAAAAGGATATTTGCTTTAGTTCATGCCCTAAAGCACAAATTTAAGCCTAAATTGAATGTCATCAAAGACAGGAATGGAGCATTACAAACAGAAGAATTGGAAATCAAAAACACATGGAAAGATTACTGTGAGAGACTGTACAACAGAGTGGATAAAGAAAATTTGGAGGAGTCCTCTCACCAGGAAAATTCTGATTTGGAACCTCCTCCACTTAGGCATGAAGTTGAAAGAGCAGTTAAGCAGCTTAACATCATTAATGCCCCAGGTAGAGATGAAATCTCAGCAGAGTTAATTAAGGCCACAGAGAATGGAGGAAAGAAAGTGTTTCATAGATTGATTACAAGGATATGGGAAACAGGATCATGGCCTAGTCAGCGGAAGAAGTCGGTTTTCATACCACTACATAAGAAGGGAGATATGAAGGATTGCAAGAACTATAGAACTGTTAATTTAATATCTCATGCAAGCAAGATTTTATTGAAAATCATGCTAAATAGGATTGAGGGAAAGATGCCTGAGGAACAAGCAGGTTTTTCGAAAGGTAAGGGCACCAGAGATCATATCCTTTGCCTTAGATCATAGAAAAATATAAAGAATTTAGACTCCCTATGTTAATGTGTTTCTTAGACTACTCTAAAACTTTTGACTGTATTCAGCATGTGAAACTGTGGGAAGTAATAAAAAGAATGGGTTTTCCTCAACACGCTATCAGGTTGATAGTTAACTTATACATGGCGCAAGGAGCCACAGTAAGAACAGGTGTTAGATTAATTGATTGGCTTCAGGTTGAAAAGGGAGTTAGGCAATGATGTTTACTTTCTCCTCACTTGTTTAGTATATATGCTGAAGGAGGCCAAGAAGTGACTTTCTTAAGGAGCCTGTTGTGAAGTTTTCTAATTTGTGAGTTGATGGGATTGTCTTCGATAGGGAGGCAAGCAGCCCGATCTAATAGAAGAGCATTAAGCTTACCTGTGTAGTCCTTTTGGTTAAGTACTACAGTTGCATTTCCCTTATCCGCTTTGGTGATAACTAATTCTTTATTATTCCTCATTTCCTGTAGAGCTTTATATTTCTTGTTGGATATGTTGATTTTTGGTGGTCTTGTTTTGGAGAGGACACAAGCTACATCCAGTCTTACACTGTTGGCGATTTGATGTGGAAGGTGGCAGATTCGATGTTTGATCTGGATCATTATATCCTCACTAGGTATTTTTCTGGGAGCAATACAACACTAAGAAAACATTACAACAGGGCTAAACTAATCTGTTCTAACGATATGGCCCTAAACACTGAACTAAATCACATCCTCAACACTTTCTCAGCCAATGGTTACCCCCCAAAAAATCCAAAAAATATTAAAACCTACAAACCACAGCCCCCCCCCCCCTCCACAACAAGGATTACTCTAAATCCATCACCATTCCCTACATCCGAGGCACTTCGGAAAAAATTACCAAAATTTTAAAAAACATGACCTGACCTCCTGTTACAAGCCTTACAGAAAATTGGCATCCCTTATCCGCTCCACCAAAGACCAACCACTCCCCCCTTCACCTACCTGGTGTATACCAGGTCCCTTGCAGTTGTAAAGTGTCTTACTTTGGCCAAACAGGCAGGACAGGAAAGCGAATATCAGAATTTCTGAACACAAGGACTACATCCGTTTTCACAAGTACAGCTATTCTGGTCTTGGAGACCATGCTCTGGATACACGCCACAGAATATGGTGGAAGAATGCTACAGTAATACACCGTAGCAAATACAAATTCAAAAGACTATTTATGGAATCAGCCTCAGCCCTAAGAAACTCTCCAAATCTCAACAAATTTAGTTGTATGCAGCTTCCCCAAATTTGGGAGGCTTACATCAGCAGACCTTCAGCCCTAAGAAACTCTCCAAACCTCAATAAATTTAGTTGTATGCAGCTGCCCCAAATTTGGGAGGCTTACATCAGCAGACCTTCAGCCCAACTGCCAAGAACACCTACTTAGCCCCGCTAGAGGGCACCATCTAGTAAGTTCCTTTTGAAGATGGCAACGTGACGTTGTCGAAATATCGGAAATATTTATTAAAGTGTAATTTAATTTATATTTGTAGCGTTGTTGTTCAATTCCTTAAGTAATTTAATAATGCATAACCAACGTATAAGCCTGTCTACGAGAAACAAGTAGATTCAATAATTTCTGCTTCTTCAGCCTTACTTTTTTTCTCATTGGCATAAAGTGACACTTATTTTGCTCATTTTGAACAATGATTGCACTGATTTAACTTAGATTAATTCAAAACATATGTGAACACATGCCTGTTGCACAGTGAATGTGGAATTGGTAAACCGATATTGGAAGCAATTGGAAGTGAACACAACTTCCTGTTTCCGGTTATGTACCAACCTATGAAACGGGAAAGCAGGGTATCAACTTATGAGTAATCAAAACTGAAAATTCAATTTGTGAACACAGTACCACTTACCGGAATATTTATAATAAATTTTGCTGTCAATAAATCGCATATTTTTAAAAACTTAAGAAAAAAGGTGGCGGTACTGCGTACCATTGCATACCGCCAGAAAAAAAGCACTGTGTATATATATAAATATATATGTTAAAGATGCCAAGCTATTTTAAACCTGGTTTTACTCCATTTCCCAAGCAAGCAAACAGACAAATAAGTCAAGTTTGCGCCTGCATGTACTGCAAGTCTAAGTGACTCGTAAAGTAGTAAAAGTCTAGGCAACTTGTGGTAAAGGTGGAATAAGCTCTGATCATTATTCTTAATATTTACCCTTAATGCAAAGCCCTTCTCCTTTAGGAGATGTATGGTGTTATGCATTAAAGGCAAGGGTGCCACTATCCAGACTGGTTTCAACCTTTATTGAGGTCTCATCAGTGTGAGCCAGGCTTAGAAATACTAAGGTTAAGTAATACAGAGCTTATATGTATTTTACCAAAACAAGTTACCATAAGGTGCTTTGGCCTTATTAAATAAAAATCTCAGGATGAGAGATAGATGTAGGAAGTTTTTTTACCTTGGGTATGATATACGTTAAAGATGCCAAGCTATTTTAAATCTGGTTTTACTCCATTTCCCAAGTAAGCAAACAGACAAATAAGTCAAGTTTGTGCTTGCACGTAGTGCAAGTCTAAGTGACCCATAAAGTAGTACAAGTCTAGGTAACTCGTGGTAAAGGTGGAATAAGCTCTGATCACTATTCTTAATATTTATCCTTAATGCAAAGCCCATTTCGTTTAGGAGATTGGTCACTTAGACTTGTACTACGTGCAGGCGCAAACTTGACTTATTTGTCTGTTTGCTTGCTTGGGAAATAGAGCAAAGCCAGGTTTAAAAGAGCTTGGCATCTTTAACATATATTATACTCAAGGTAAAATAACTTCCTACACATATATATATGTTACCGCTAAAGTGCAGAAATCAGTTATTCTGCAGATTATCTAGGTATTGTGCAGATTAACTAGGGTGATCCATTAACGTGCGGAAAATTGTTTCTTTTCTCAAATTACCTAGGTAATCTGTAAATTACCTAGATAATCTGCATATTACCTACTAGGCACTCGTTAAAGTGAAAATAAGATCTTTGCTGGAACAACAGCAACGTCTCTGTACGCTTAAATTAACATAATGTTATTTATTTATTTTTCGATATCTAAAGAATCAAGTTAATACAATCAAACAATCAACAAATTAGTTGATAGAATCAATCATCAATCAATTAAAAAACTATAATACAAAGAATCAAACGGTTTAAAATATTATTACAATTAAGGAAATGAATTTGCAAAACATATGACACTGGCAAAACCAAACTGAAAGCGGAGGGAGAGGGGGGGGAAGGAGTAGGGAAAGGAAATGAGAGAAACAAACTTTTGAACTTTAACGATACGGAAGCCATTAATGTGCACATTACCTAGGTAAAATGCGGAAAACTCTTGACTCCGCACGTTAACGGAGCAAATCAGTTAATCTGCAGATTAACTAGGTAATGTGCACATTAACGGCTTTCGAGCTTTAGCGGTAACATATATATGATGATATATGTTAACTTCTGTCTCTACAGACATTTTGTCATCTCACTCACTCACATACAGTTCAAAATTATGTATACATACTTTAAAAATTTATGTTTCATTAACAACATACACAATTTAAATTTTCTCTTTCCACATTTTAAGGCTAAGATATAGACAATTTTTTTCACAATGAAGTAATTCAACTTCATCCATTCAGTGGTACTGTTAATGGTGAAAATGATCATGAAATGTTGAGAGATGATGCTGTACTGAGAAATCAGAAACATGTTTAGAGATACATTGTTATTTTTTCAATAAGATGGTGCACCCACACATTATCATATATACTGGTGTGGGATTATCTCTACAATGAATTTTATGGTTGTTTTTAGAGATTTTTGTGTGGGGAAAATCATGTTTACAGTTATAAACCACAAACATTGGAGGAAATGTGGATCATAATATGAGAAATAGGAAAAATGATCACCTGCCTTATGCCTTCCAATTTGTAGATCATTTGGTGAGAGATGACACTCATGTATTCATGTTGATAGTGGGCATTTTGAACATTTAAACTACATTTTTGAAAAACTTTTAGCTTTAAAATCTGGTTAAAAAAAAAATTAAAATTGGATGGTGTTCACAAAGTATAAATTTTTAAAGTGTGTATACCTAATTTTGAAACACTCCACACACACACACACACATATTCTCTCTCTTACCTGCTCTTTGTTAATTAAATATATAAAAGAAAACTCAGTTTTCCAGTATATATATAGCATCGCGAAACACTAAATATACAGAACTAGGGATGGAACCTATGAAATTAGGGAATAAAGATATTTTATGATGGACGATTTAGTCCATAACAGGATTAGCCAGCTACTTTCTACATTGGTAAACAATTGTCAGGATTGTGGTTAACTAGATTCTACATCTGTCAGTGCAGCAATATTTATTCAAAATCATAATCCCATCCAGTCAGTTTAAATGGTCAGGTCTCATCCCTGTGAACCTGACCACTCCTCAACAGGGGTACTAATAATACAGTAATAACTGTAATAAATTGAAACTAGTAATTTAAGTTTAGCAGTGGACAGAGTTGAAGTTCAGAGGACTTATCACTAAAGTGGGTAAAATAGCACAATGGATTATGTAGATACTAAACATACTGACAAACAGATAATGAAATTAATTTCCTTCTTTATTAGGCTGTGACCACTTTGGATTGTTGTGCATAGTTTAGTTGTTGGACTTCTTGAGAGTTTGGAAGTGGCAGAGAGGATTAAGACATGAATTACCGACAATTAGCGACAGGTTTGTGAACTGCTCCCTCTGAGGATGAACTGAAGGTTTGTGAGTTACAAAGTTTAGTTTATATATTGTTACTTAAGAGAAGAAATCTTTCAGTACACCAACTGGATGGGAGAGAACAAGTAGTCCCTTGGAAGCTGTGTGAGTGTGGTGAGCATTAGATTTTTTGCGTGAAGAGTAGCAAATGATGAGTGGAATAGTCTGCTGGAGGCAGTTGAAAGTGCTTGGTGAATGCTTAAGGAGTGGTAAGATAGGTATGGCATCTGTAATGTTTGGTATGTGCCGCCCATGATGATTCATCAGATTCCATGGAGATCATAATAATAAAAATACTATTAAACATAACTATTAATTTGGGCTTGCTTAAGGTCAGACATAGTTAACTGGGAGAAAAACTTCACATAGCTTGTAAGGAATGCATACCTTCTAATGGGATGTTGCACAAGATACGAAAAATGAGAATGGGCTGGCAGTATGGGGCTTAGCTGACCATTTTATTCTGTATAATTGGCTTAATTCAAAAACAGAATGAGTGATGAAATGTCATTCTTCTTGTACTTCATCTGGTTAACAAAGGCCCCTCTTTCTGTTGGGAACCAGGACAAACAGTGAAAAGTAAGCTATTGAAAGAAACTCATGCCTGCCATGAACAGAATCTACAAATCATTAAGCAGTTTTAATTTAAGACAAATTATGGAGACTACAACAGTGTTGTAGATGTGTGTCTAGAAAAGGAAGTGTTCTGATTTTTATAGATACACTTGTCACACATCTTCCTTCTGGCAGTCTTTCTTTCACTATTTACCAGAAGCCTACACATACTAGCCAATATACACACAAACTCCTACTACCACCCAACACAAAAACTGGGTGTCATCAACACACTAAAAAACAGGGCTTTGAAGATTTGCTCCATTGAATAAGCACTTAATGATTTAAAAGTTATCAGCAGTACCATCCTGAAAAATGGTTACAGCCCAAATACTATTAACAAGATTCTTCATAAGAACTCTTAAAAACGAAAATAAACTAGATTATGGTAAAACTGTAACATTCCATACATTAAAGGGATATCAGATAAAATAAACAGAATACCAGAGGAAATACAACCTTAAGAGCACCTTTAAGCCTCCTGCAAAACTAAAGAACAGATGGAGTATACCGTATTTGTTGCACCTGTAATTTGTTGGTAGGAAGTTGTGGTTTCGAGATTGAGTTCTTTTTAAATTTTCAAATTTTTTGATGTGTTGATCTTGTACTTTTTTTAAATTCTTTCTCCGCTGCAGCGCATGAGATGTCGTATAAAATAGACCAAATTTCGTGGCTTAAGGTGCTTGAAAGTTCATCTTAAAGTGCCTGGATAGCTAAGTTAGCATCATTCAGGAAACGGTGAGTCATGGTGATTTGTTCCCTGAGCAAGGCTTGGCTGGCACAGTTATAAATACGAAGAGCCTTTTGTGAAGAGAAGCGGTGCTTGAATTTGACATAGTTAGGAATTACCTGGTTATCCCGGCAACGTTTTAGGAAGGCGACTGCCTCAAATTTGGGAAACCTACATCAGAAGACCTTCAGCCCAATCGCCCAAGAATACCAACATTGCCTGCTAGGGAGCACCATCAGGACTTTAGGAGAAATAATAGCTTCCTGCTTCTTCCTCACTTACTGTTTGTTGTGCCTGCGTGCACGTGTCTTGTTCTTAAGTTTCTTGAAAATGGCAACGTGACGTTGACGAAATATTGAAGTATTTTAAAATTTATTTTAATGTATATCCTAGTTGACGTAATTTCCTTAAATTATTTAGCAAAAAAAATGTATAACCAATGTCTCTAAGCCTTTCCACGAGAATTATATTATATTAACATTATATTATATAAACATTATATATTAAATATTTATTAAATTTAATAATTTAATAAATCCAGCCTTTCTGATCATTACCTGAATACAAAATTGACTGGAAAGGCACCTGTTGTTTACATCACACCAAAACATGGTATGAATGTAAATTTAAGGAAGCCTGTGAAATTCTTATCAACCACTCTAATCTTAACAATAATGATGGTCTAAAAATCCCAAGAATATGGTTGGCACATATTCTACTCACATAACCTTTTGGTCTAAGAGTTAATTATAAATAGTACTGTACATGATCCAGAATCTTAAATCAAATATGAAAACTCTCATGTTAATTTTGGATATCACGGGTGCGGTTATAAAACTATATATATAAAATTGTTTTCTGATGATGTTATAGACAGAATATAGCTCATATGTAGCTATTTTATTTTTATATTGTTTAATTTTGTTTTCACTAGAGGTCAGGCCAGTAGAATAACCACTTATATTATTCTCTTTGGCATACTATCTGAAATGTAATATAGCTTGTCTCTGTATATACAGTAAAACCCCGAAGTTACGCGGTAGGTGTGACCAACAAAAAGCGCTTAAGTCGATTCGCGTAACTTGGAGTATAATTTTGCATGTAATTTATATATACAAACATACAATTGGGATCAAAGGTTTACAAAAACACCTATATTTTTTAAGAAATATAATCATAATTGTAGGTTTTCTTACATAAAAAAAAAAGTTATTTTGATTTCGATGGTTTCATAAAATCTAATAGATTCGTCTGACAGTATAATGTCTTTGTCACGCAAAATTTCTTCATAGCAAGCTAATGATTTTTTTATTCCTTGTCTTGTGGCTACAATTTGTTCCTCGTTAGAATCTGTGTCCTTCAAAATCTGTAAACCTTACTTTTATGATTGTTCTTACTGTGGATTCCTGTAGATCGAACTTCTTTGCTAGCTCACAAATTTTCATTCCGCCTTCAAAATCCTTAATAATGTTGAGTTTTGTTTTCAAAGTGTTTTCTTTTCTTCCTAGCATTAGAAGAATCGGACTTGCTTGTTTTGGACGACATTATTATTTTTTATGTGATAAAAATTTTATCAAAAACATAACATTAAATAATCTCAAGGTTTGTAGACTATAAAAATCGTGTATGAATGGAGACCGCACAAAACACGTCAGTGCTTGTTCACGGCATGTGCGACACCAGCGAATGCGGCCAGCACCTGAAAGATACGACTAGTGGTGAAGCGGGACGGGAATACGTACAAATAAGAAACCGCATAACTCCGGATTCGCGAAATTCGGGGTAGAAGTCAGGGTATGACTGTATATATATTTGTATACTGCAGATGATGACCTTAATATGAAGGTAGAAATGACATTATCGTCATCAAATTCCTGACATGTACCGTCAAGGGGTGTACAGGATATGATAGTACTACATAAAAAATTTACATCATTACTAACTTCCTATCTACGATTTTCCACCAAATCAGTCTGTTACTTGTCAAGACTCCAACATTATCAGATCTTATATTTCTATCGTCTAAGGCACTTTGTACCGTATCAATCCATCTATATCTTGGTCTTCCTCTGGGTTGTTTTGCTGCCAACCTGGCAGAGAACGCTTGTTTTGCTAATCTTTCCTCGCCCATTCTGTTCAAGTGACCATACCACCTGAGATAAGCTCTACTAATGCATTTCTGAATGCTGGCAATGTCAAATTCTTTCCTAATATCCTCGTTTTTAATGTGATATTGCCATTGATCCAATCTGTTCACACCTCTAATCTTTCTCAGGACTCTCATATCTACAGTCTCTAGTCTTTGGTCAAGTGTTTTACTTCTGACCCAGCTCTCAGATCTATAAGTTAAAACTGGTTTTGAACACTGTCTTGTATACAGCTAATTTAGTGTTCTGACTAATTTCTCTCTTATTCCATATGAATTTATTCAATTGACTTCCTACCATACCGGCTTTGTTAATTCTGTTGTCTATTTCCATATTTAATTTACAATCTTCAGTAAAATCGTGCCTAAGTAGCTGAAATGTTTTGCTTGTTCCACAGGCTCCCCCTTCACAACAGTTGACATTTTCAATGATTCTACCTATTTTTATTGTCTTTGTCATTTTAATGCCGACCTTCATACCATATCTATTACAACAGTTATTCAATTTAGTCAGGGAATCTTGCAAACTTGTAGCGGATTTATTTAGAAGTATAACATCATCCGCATAAAGCAAAGAGCTGACATTAATATCTCCAATTCTGATATCATGTTTAATACCACTTTCCTTCATAATGTGATCCATATAGATAATGAATAACAGAGGGAATAATATACATCCTTGTCTCACACCAGATTTAACATTAAACCATCTTCCTGTACTTCCTTCAATTCTAACTGCTGACTTACAACTCAAATAAAGACGAAGTATTGCTTGATGTAATGCCCCATTGACGCCATATAACTGTAGCATATTGAATAGCTTCTCTCTTGGCACCTTCTCATATGCCTTTTCCAGATCGACAAAACTTAAATACAGATCTTTGTTATATTTGCATGCTTTCTCAACTATTTGTCGTAAAGTGAAGATCTGATCCTGACAGCCTCTATTTGTCCTGAATCAATCTTGTTCTTCACCAAGCTTTTCTTCCACAATTCTTCTCACCTGTTTCTCAAGTATGCTTGCATTGATCTTGTCATTAAAACTCAGTAGGGAAATACTCTGTAATTCTCACATTCAGTTTTATTTCCCTTTTTATATATCGGTACTATTTGAGCTCTACTCCAATCATCAGGAATTCGTCCCTCTGTCCAGGCTTTCTGAACGATGCAGTGCAGCCACTGTAAGACTTTTATACCACCATAGTTCAGCATTTCTGATCGAATATCATCTACTCCTGCTGCCTTTCTACATTTCAAGCCTTTGGTGGCTTTTTCTACTTCATCCCTGTTAAATGTTTTTTACCACTATGCTATCACTGCTTTTTTCATTTGGCAATTTTTCAAAGTAATTACTCCATACTTCAAGGATATCTTTTTTCTCTTGTTTTCATGTCACCTTTATCATCTCTAACTCCTTTTACAGCACTCTTTCCTCCATTTCTAAGCTTCTTCAACAACCTCCAGAATATCTTACCACCTTCTTGATATTTATTTTCTATGTTGTCGCCAAACTCCTCCCATGACTTTTGTTTAGCTAGTTTTACACAGTGTTTAGCATTCTTGCATTTGTCTCTGTATTCTCTAAGAGCACAAGCTGACTTATTTGACAGTAACTTTTGAGATGCTTTCTTCTTTTCCTTACTGCCTCTTTAACTTCCTGTGTCCACCAGGGAGTTCTGATTTTTTTATCCTTGCAGACAACTTCACCACATGCCTCTCTGGCAGAATCAATCAATGTTTTCTTCAGAATTTGCCACTGAATCTCAAAGGTTTGATTCCTGTTCTCAAACTCTTTCATTTTTTCTTCAATAATCTTTGTGTATTTTAGTCTACAATTCACATATGAGAGCTGCTCAACTTTTATTCACTTTAAAACTTTCTTACATGTTATTCTTTTCAATATGAAATTCAATTTTATCCTGCTCAAGACTAAATAGTGATCACTTCCAATTTCAAATCCTCTGTACACTCTGGTGTCCTGCACCAAGGGGAAAACATCACTATCAACAATAACATAGTCAGTGAGACTTTTCTTATTCCTTGCCTCTTCTCTCCATGTGAATTTGTGCACATTTTTATGTTGGAACATGGTATTAGTAATAACTATTCCATGTTCTGATCGGAAATCCAATAGGTATTTGCCATTATTATTAGCTTTGCTCTTTTCTCCAAATTTTCCCAAAATATTTTTGTATGTCTGACAATCATTTCCTACTCTGCTATTTAGATCTCTGACAAGGACCAACTTTTCCTTTTTCATTGTGTTAGTTGCTTTGTTTAAAGCATCAAAAAATTCCCCTCCAATTCTAACTTAGTAGAGCCATCTGTGGGGTCATAGGCACAAATAAGACTGATTGTCCAGTTCCCCATTCTGATATTTTCCCACATCACTCTACTTGAGACTGCCTGCCATTCAAGTAGATTAGCCTCATATTTTGTGTTGAATACTATGGCTACTTCTTCTTTTCCTTGATTGTCATTTCCTGAATATAACATTTTGTATTTATTGCTCAGAAAGATCTCACCAGTTTTTGTCTTTTTTTTGTTTCAGTCACCCCTATTATGTCGATCTGGTACTTATCTAATTCTTCAGCTAGCTCCATTTCTTTGCCATTCAAGTTTTTATGTTGATAGTACTGATCTTTAACTCTGGTGATGTTGAGTTGGGGTGTGCTTTCAGATTTGTTCCAGTAGCTGATTTTTTTGCTGTTCGCACTGGTTCCCTGGCAAAAGCAACTGGGGTCTTGTTTAACCAGGTGACGCCCCAGCCTGCATGAAATTTTGTCATGTTGTACCATTATTTTTTTGTATATTGGTTTAAGCCAAGAAGAATACAATTTGGTCAGCTAATCCCAAATTGCCAGCCCATCTTCATTCGTTCAGTATATAGGTAGATACCCAACAGGGTGCACCATGAGAAGGTGAGGCTTGGACATTAGGTCAGATGCCCTGGTCAGTTCTCAGCATTCCTTTAAAGGTTATGTGGAGGTCTACTCTAAATTATGCAGCTTTGACCCTTAGGTAGAAATGTCAGGGAAATTAAAGTAATTATTTTGGAGCAGGGTTGCCAATTTATCTAACCCTTAGCCAATCACCATGGTACCAATACTAAATGTACTATATGCTAAAACAGCCTTTTGTAAGATTCATGAAAAACTTCAATTTTATGTACTTAGCCATAAACACTACAGCTTAAGTTTGTTTCTTTCTGTTAATTTCTCAGTTGTAGTCTTTCTACAGTTATTTTTATCTTTATGTTAAGCACTGAATGCTATAACTTCCTTTCCCTGATCACTTGTTATCCAAATATAATATGTTATAGCTATTATTTAGCAGTATCTCATTTGTTTTATGGAGACTACACAAATGTAGTCTCCATAATTTGTCTGAAATGAATGCTGATCACCGTGTAACACTAAAGGAAAAGAACAAGAAATATTTTGAATAATTGGTGTTTATGAAGTGAAGAATAAAACAAATGAGATACTGCTAAATAATTGCTATGACATATTATATTTAGACACCAAGTGATCAGGGAAAGGAAGTTGTTATAGCATTCAGTGCTTAACATGAAGATAAAAATAACTGCAGAAAGACTAGAAGTGAGAAATTAACAGAAAGTAACACACTTAAGCTGCAGTATTTATGGCTAAGTACTTAAAATTGAAGTTTTTCATGAATATTGCAAAAGGCTGTTTTAGCATATAGTACATTTAGTATTGGTACCATGGTGATTGGCTAAGGGTTAGATAATATGGCAACCCTGCTCCAGAGACTATACATGGAGCTCTTTTAAATATGGCAATATAGACTGAAATGATGAGATAGCAACTGGAAGTAAAGAAAATGAGTTTCTTGAGTTTTTGAGGGACAACTACCTCAGACAGTATGTAACAAAGGGCACACGAGGATTGAGGGTCTTTGATTTGATCATCTCATCAGAGGATGTAATTATAAATGAGGTGTCCAACAACCCACCAATTGGTGGGAGTGACCATGAGGTGATTACCTGGGTGGGTTGCCAGCAGTGTGAGGACCTCTGTGAGAAAAGGGTATATGTGGAATTACAAGGGGAGGGTGATTATGAAGAGCTCGGGAGACAGCTTGCGAGTGTAGCGTGGAATGAGGAGTTAGCAGGAAAAGAGATCAGTGCAACTCGGGGGATTTTCAAGAATTATCTAGCTGAAACAATGTCTAAATGTATTCCAAGGGTCAGAAGTAATGTTGCCAGATTTTGGAAAACCAAATATGGGACACCCATAGACATAAGACACTGCATACTTCTATAACATTTATTTTTCTTCCTTCAATTTTCAAAATATTTTATTAAAAATACATTGCATGCGATATAGTAAGTGTAAATATGCTTTTCTTAATGGATTGTTAACCCTCCTACTGGCCAAGGTGGATGAAATAGCAAGACTACCCCAGACTTTTTCATGGATCAAAACTTCATCGGCATTCTATCTTTTATCAAGTATTTACCCTCATCCGCTGTTAATCCCATAATGGCGATTTGAGAGCCATTAGCAGATTAACTGTGGTCGATCGACTTTTGTGTCACTTGTCTTTACATGTACTCTGTTACTTAGAATTTTCTTCACTGTATTAGGATATTTGATCAGTTTTTTTTTTTTTTTTTTTTTTTTTGCTGAACAATTTATTTCTTGTGTCTTTTTCCAAAAATAGAAGTTTCACACTGCCAAAATAAATAATCAATCCTGAAATGACCATAGATCAGCCTTTTTCAATGAATATACTTTAGTAATAGTTAATTTCCTCCACTTTACTGACAGTATAGATTCTTTTTCAAGAATTTTCAAATGTTTGTTTACGTTTAAAATATTTTGTCAAATATTGATATTTTTAAATAACATTTAGTGAAATAACTATGAAATTTTGCTTTCTTTCTTTGCAAAATACCTTTATATGGATTGTCACATTTCAATTTCAGGAACGATTGTTTTTTATGAACAACAAATGATTATAAACTGCATTACTCGGTTTCCGATATTGTATCTTTTTTACTAAAAAAGATACAATATCTTTTTAACTAAAAAGATATTGTATCTGGTAAATTTATACCATTAGATATAAATTTTTGAAAAAAATTTATACCTAATGGTATTTTATCATCGACTCTTCACCTTCTTCTTTTGCTGAAAATTGCAACAGAGGTTTTTTTTTTGTAGAATGCACATTACTATAATATCCCGTGTTTAACCACTGTAGATATGTTGAAAATATAATAGGAAGGATATCTTGTATGGAATGATTAAAAATTTATGCTCATTTTTAGGATTTTTTACTGCACCCCCCCCGTCCTGGAACTGAGTTGCATAACTACTTTAAATTTCTATAGCTTTGAAAGCTTTCAGACGGTATTCAAAATCTCTTATTTCAATTTACCGTTTTGACTAAAGAAATAAAGCAATAATACTGTTGTATATCGAAGCTTCTAATTCTGTACTCTTTCTTTGAATCTGAAATCAGCGGTCTGCTGAAATTATTCTAAGATTTAGAAATACTATGCTTTATTTTCAACATGTAAAACCACACAAAGAAATTTCAGTTGTGTTATTTCTGTTTCTTTTTTTTTTAAAAAAAATCAAAATATTTCTACTTCTATTTCTGCCGATTGCTATTTCTGAAATACGTCTTAGAAATGCTGGACAATAATCCTCTTACCCAGGGGAAAAGCTAAAAGTCTTAGATTACTCTTTTGAGAAACACAAGACAGAAAGTTTCCTAGAAGTCACACTAAATTGCCTCAAGCAAGAATGTCTTGTCTCATTTTCTGTTGTTCAGATATCCTAACACAGTAAAACTGACATTTGTTTTACAGGCTGATGAAGTATTTATACCAAAAATGATTTCTTTATTTATAGTGATCAGTTTCACTTTTCTTATCGAAAAATTCTAAATTATTTGATAATTATCTTGGAAAAAATTACTGTTCGGTACACAATAAATAATGGAAAAAACTCACGTAGAAAGATTATTTATTAGTATAATTTTCGCCTGTGTGTCACAGGCATCTTCAGTACATTAAACCTGAAAAGTCTGAACATGCCATCTTCACTAGACACAGAGTTCATTGGAGAAAGACAAGAGTTCTTCACAAAAGTCAGTTTCTCATGGAACGCCTTTATAAAGAAACATGTGAAACTCTACTTCATTCTCCTAACTTAAACAGATCTGACGGCTTACGCCTATCCCCTTTATGGGAGATAGTACTTTACAAATCAGCTAATCTTTCCTAACTTAGTGGTGTAAGAAAAGCTGGTGTAAGATAACTAAAAATTTACCTTTTTAGTTATCTTACACCAGCTACTTAGGTGGCGCTTTTTGGAATTGTCAGTTAGTGTTTAATTTTGAGCTTAATGTACTGAAGATGCCTGTGACACACAGGCGAAAATTATACTAATAAATAATCTTTCTACGTGAGTTTTTGCCCTTATTTATTGTGTACCGATATGTCTACTCACGGTTTACCTCTTTTAAAACTTAAAAATTACTGTTATTGCTGTTGCTGCTCTTGCTTGCCATTTCACAAATGAATTGTATATTGGTTATACTCTCTAATATTCCTTTCTTCCCAGTAACAAGTTGTAGACTAACAGAGATTACCAACTCCCCCCACCACCCACTGGGAACCAGATCAAAAGAACATGCCCAGAAGGCAGCACACTAAAGTACCTCATGCAGTAACTGAATATTTTACAGGCAGAAATTCCTTGTTCTGTTTTTCAATCTTTCTGATTGATTAGCAGACATTCGAAGCATATTCTGATATTGCATTTGTAGGATGACAGTGTTTTTAAATATTAATTTCCCCTATTAGCCAATGTCACATAACTTCCTGATTTATAATAATAGGGAAATAAAATGTATATTTTCTTATTTATAATTAGCAAATTTATAATAATCAAAACTTAGTTTCTGTGTCGAAACAAGTAAACGTTATGTGGAACAATTATTATGGAAAAATCACGAAATAAAACTGTAATAAAAATTGCAGTTTATTAGGTACAGTTTAAAAACTGTACCTATCTTTCATAACAGCTTTCGTGTGTCTGGTATTGTTGCAACGGGAGGGGGGGGTGATGCTATCATAGTCGAAATAAAGTTCATTTGTATTGTAAAAGGAATTCACATTTGATGCATTTGATATACATATTTTGAATGATAAAAATAAGCAAATGTATCGCTTACTTTAAAAATTGGAGAATAAAATTTCTGAATTATGCAGTAAATATCTATAACTGTTAATTTCATTTTGTAATGACCAATTATTCAGGGAAACCAAGAAAGTGAAAGTACAAAGAACAGTAGATTACTATATAATATAAAGAAAAAATTTAGTGATATGATTAAAGAATTTCACATTATTCTCTATAAAGCAAAGTTGCTCCAGTGTGTCCTGAAGGAAATCTGTGAAGTATTATTTGATTTCGATGGTTTTTTACAAAAATAAAAATAATATAATCTGGAACGTCGGTAGCCGGTTTTCTATTCTTTTTTTAAAAGAATATTTCAAATAATTATCGTGAATTAATTTCTTCGAGAACAAAGAAAATTAGCGCAAAAAAATTAAAAATGAAATTGGTTCTCCAAGGTAAATTTAAGTGAAGAAATTATGGAAGACCTTTATTTTGTCCAGAAATTAAAATTGTATTGTACAATAAAAAGAGAAAACAAAAATATAAATAAATTCTCTATTTTTAGTCTATCCTATATAACTAAAATCCAGTTGACCAGCATAGAACAAGGATGTGCGTTTCTTGTTATAGGCAACTGAGAGGTAGCTACGAACATGAGATAATCCGATTAACCGTTCTCTTCAGCATGAGGGTTTATCACACCTTCTAATGGACAGGATGGTCAAATTGCACTTATCCTGGTTCTTTAAACAGGTGGGCTGAATCATATCCAGAATTAGTTGGACGTCTATAGACGTCCTGGCCGTTTGGAAGGTTAAAGAATCTACCAAAATTTTGGTAGTTTTTCTTCCGAATTAAAGAACGATTTAAGTGCCTCAAATAAATGTATAATTCTTTCTATTGCATTTCCTAATGAGAGCCAGTGAGTTTTAGAATAAGATAACAGAGACTGATATTCTGAGTTAACAAATTCACAGAACTCTTTAAGTCATTCTGTCCGAACTGCATAGATAATAAAATATGTAAAGAGTTTAACAACAAAACTCAACAAGCTGATAATGCATCATCTGATAATACATCATCATAATACAATGATAATCAACTGATAATACATCAGCTACAGTTTGCATGCAATTATGCAATTGGACATTCAATTCCTTTCAAATTTTCATTACAGGAGTATTTAAGTTTTGCAAGACATTATTTGTCCCTTGATGAAGTAGTCCTCCAACATTCGTATTTGCATTGTCTCCACAAAATGCAATACATTTTACGACATCTATTGAATGATGTTTTAAAGTTATCTTTCAATTAATCATTGTTGTTTTTAACAATGATTAATTGAAAGATATTTGGCATTATTAAGAGGTTAAGAAAAGAAACAAAAATTAATTTACCTTTAATTAAATATTTTATGTATTAACCAAATATCGCACATTCGAAAAAGGGGAGATGTTATTTTTTAATAATTATTGAAATAAAATCCACGTACTGTACTGATTTCTGCACAATGTCCATATAAGAACTGTTTGAAAATAAGCAAATACAATATATCTGTACAGAATTATAAATAAAATGCTTATACTAAATAAAAACTGACCAATTAAAGGGACAGCACCGTAAACTGTAACCACAATTAATTTCCTCAAATTGTCAGTTCTTATTGCTTAGAAATCAATTTAATTTGGATTATTCGAAAAGAATATTGAAAAGTATAATTGCTTAACATGATATTTATAATTTTATCTTTTCATTAAAATTTTGGACATATATATGGGACTTCTGGCAAGCCTAGTCAGAAGGTTAAATAAACTAGTTGTGAAATAGATGAATAGAGAGATTAAGCATGCAACAGAGAAAAAGGACATTATGGAGGCAGCATAAGAGAAGTGGTGATAACCAATTCCATGAGGATTTCAAAGACCAGGCAAGGTGGGTGACTTGGTTGGTAAGGGTAGCAAAAGTGAGGTATGAACAGCAGTTAGTTAATGAATCCAAAAAGAATTCTAAGGAGTTCTTTCAATATGTAGCCAAAAAAGAAAAAAAAAAAAAAAAAAGATTATGGAAGGAATGACATTGATTGGAGAAAATGGTATAAAGACAGCTGTTGTGGAAGATGTAGTGGAGATATTTAATGAGCAGTTCATAAAGGTCTTTCAATCTTGCAAATGTGACTTCATTTAGAGATTGAGAGCAGTTGATGATGATGGGGTGGAGAGACTGACTGTAAGTGAGCAAGACGTGTATAGGGAGTTGAGCAAAGTAGATGTAAATAAGGCTGTGGAACTTGATAATATATCACCACATATTCTGAAGGAATGTGTCAGGGAGTTGACATCTGCCTTGACATATTTTCTTAATGCGACACTGGGTCAAGTTCCTAAGGAGGGCAAGATTGTGCCACTTCATAAAGAAGGTGATAGAACTCAAGCATCAAACTACAGGCCTATCTGTGTGTCAGGTGTTGTAATTAAGTTGCTGGAGAAGCTTGTGAGAACTAGGATCCAGAGTTGGGTTGACAGCGATGGTATTATCTTTGATGGATAGCATGGATTTGCTAAAGGGAGGTCATGTTTTAATAATCTACTAACTTATTACAATAAGGTTGCTGCTTCCTTGGACAGAGGAGAGGGGATACACAGTAATAACTTAGATTTCGCAAAGGCTTTTGATTTTGATAGATGACTTGTGATAAGTTGGTAGTCAAACTAGAGCAGATGGGGTTGGATATCAGATTAGTGCATTGGATTGGAGACTGGCTATCTGATAGGTATCAGCAAGTTGTGTATGGGGAGCAATATCCAGGAAAATGAAAGTCACTAGCAGTGTGCCTCAGGGGTCCTGTTTTAGGGCTATTACTGTTTTAACTTGTATATTAATGATATTGGCGAAGATTTGGATGGAGATATTCATTTGTTTGCAGATGATGCAAAGTTGGGACAAACCATGAAGAGTAGAGAAGATGTTGTTGCCTTACAAAATTTTAAAATTTGGGAAACAAAGATGGCATGCAGAATTTATGCTTAGTGAGGATATACTGTCGGAGGTGGAGGAAATAAGAGATCTTGGGGTGATAGTGGATAAGGACAAAGACTCCCGGGAATGATGCGGAGGACACTGACTTGTAGAAGTAGGCAGATTCTTGTTCCATTGTATAAGGCTTTGATTAGGCCACACATAGACTACTGTTCCCAGATTTGGTCACCTGGTTTTCAGAAGGATGAAGAGATGCTGGAAAGGATCCAGAGGCAACTGACTAAGGTAGTTTCTGACTTCTGGAATGTTGAATAAGAGGAAAGATTGAGAAGATGCAATTTACAGTCTGGTTGGGACAGAGAGGAGAGATATGATGGCACCTCCAAGTTCATAAGGGGGTTGTTATAGGGTCAATGTTGGAGAGGTTCTGCAGAAAACAGTGGGGGATCAGGGGTTATCCCTGGAAACTATATAAAGAGGATGTGAGTAGGGGAGTGAGAAGCAGGTTTTTTGCATGCAGAGTTGTGAATGATTGGAATGCCTTGCCTGAGAGTGTGGTGTCTGCAGAGAATTTAAGTGTGTATGATAAAAGCACCTCCTAGATGAGTCTTTGAGTCCATGGGGTCTTGGGTAATAATAACAATAAATCCACTGCTGCCTTAAAACCTTTGAAGTGAATTAATTTTGTTTGCTTTAATGTGAATTTCATCCATCCAGAAACCCTGCTTTAAAGACTAAAGATAGCATCCCTACTTATGTGTGTCTTTGCCTTTCTACTTATATTTTCACTAATTGTGTTTAATAGAATGTTTTATGGATTATAAAAGAATGAAAATAGAGCTTTTTCAAGTTTTAGGCCTCCAGTAAGCCTGGTACTTGGCTCACTGAGTGATGAAATTCATCTGGTGGAAGAATTTCTTAACGCAAGGACTATATTCATATCCACCATTACATATACTCAGGACTTGCTGATCATGCTTTGGACACATGCCATAGAACAGTCTGGAAGAAAGCCACTTTACTCTATTGCAGCAAATACAAAAAAATTTCCTTGATTCTTCTTCTGCTTTAAATTACCATAACTTTACCAAACTTGGTTGTATGAAATTATCCCAAATTTGGGAAGCTCTAATCCTCAGTACTTCAGCCCACAGCAAGGACACTATTTAGGACTTTAGGCCTATTTTCAGTTAACATGCTCATCTTCATTGCTTAGTGTAGTGCCTGTACAATCAGGTATGTACATACAGGGTGTTCGGGATAAATTTGACAGTTTCGTAAGGAAAAAGAAAATCTTCTTTGTATCTATTAAATTTAATGAATTGACAAAAAAACATTACAGGCAGAGTTAATTACAATACTATCAACAAGATTTACTCAAAATGACCACCATTAGCATCGATCACAGCTTCAATTCTGCTTCGGAACCTCGAACAAGCTGATGCTACAGTCTCCCTGGGAAGGGCCGCAAAAACTGTTTTAATTTTATCCATTAACTGGGTTTTTGTATTACTGGAAGTGCGATTGGTGTCTTTTTCAACTGCGCCCCATACAAAATAATCCATGGGGTTAAGGTCTGGGGTGTTTGGAGGCCAAACATTTGGACTGGTGAAGTCGTAGAAATTTTCAGACAACCATTTTTGACTTTTCCCAGAGGTGTGGCAAGGGGCCGAATCCTGCTGCCATACATACGGCCTACCATTGGCTACCCTTGTTATCCAGGGCTTGACTACAGTTAGCAACTCCACGAACAAAGCCCGAATTCCAATGCCAGGATTCTTCAACACCTGTTCCTGCAGATTTGCGAGGAATTCTGCTGTACGAACGCAATCAGATCGTCTGCTAGGGATCTTTCTTCTTGCTACATCCTCGTAGTCACCATTGCAAGTCTCTAGTTCATGCCTGATTGTTTTTACTGTATTCAGGGAGCATTGGGCAGCAGTCGTAATATCCTTATTTTGATGGCGGGCACGAATCATCATGATACAAGTTATTCTCTTCCATGATTCAGGTGGGTTCCAGCTATCCATCCTTTCTGACATCTTGTATATGAATGAAGAAGGGTCCAAACTTTTAAATGAAGAGAAGTGTGTGTTAATACATGTAACTTACGGAAAAATATAATTAATTATAAATATGTCAAATTTATCCCGAACACCCTGTATATATTTTTTTCCCTGATGGCATTTTGACTTTGCCAAATTATTGGAAGTATTAATTAAATTTATTTTAGTTAATACTAGGCTACATTGTAATTTCCTTAAAAAATACAGTTATTATATAGTAGTAAAAGAATATTATAGACATTGCTGCATTTTGACTTAATCTGAATAAATAATTGAAAATAAAAAAAAGCTGTTGTACAATATTTTCTATAACTTCGTGTGTGTGTACACACACACACACACACACACACACACACACACACACACACACACACGAAGGTTGGTTCCAAAAGTTTCTGGACTGACATACAAAATTTACACCACTTTTAAAACTGCATGCATGACAGATAGCACCATTTATGGGAAGCTTAGTGTACCAGTTTCATCATTCAGTTCGAGGCACTCATTTGACTGACCCATAGCATGCTAAGTGGCTGTAATGTTAAAAATTGGGTGCACTGTGATAAAGTTTTTCACCAAAGAAGGGCTTTTTCCAAGTTCTATCAAACAGCGATTAGATGGTGTTTATAGGGAAGCTTCTTCATATTCCACTATGAAGGAATGGGCTAAATGGTTTTGGCTAGGAAGAGAGAGCATTGAAGATGATCCTCGTGGTGGTCAGCCTGTGGGAGTGATGACTGAGAAAAATGTCTTTCTTGTTGAGGGGAAATGCTCAATGACAGACGGGTGAAGCTCAAAGAAATCTCACAAAGGTAGGGGCTTTCTATAACAACCACTTTTGCATCATTCACAAGAAGCTTCACATTACGAAGGTCAGTGCAAGGTGGGTGCCTCGACTTCTCTCTTTAATTCAGGAGCATTGTGTGATCTGTTCCCGCAAGTTTTTAGAGCTTTGCCAAGAGAATCAATAGAAGTGCTGGAATCCATTGTCACTGGGGATGAAACCATGGTCCTTTATTATGATCCTCTTTTTAAAAGAGAATTCATCGAGGGGCACAAACTGGGCTAAGCACTGCCGAGAAATGTCAAGTAACTCAGTCCGCCAAGAAGATTGTTGTAACAATCTTTTGGGATTGCTGGAGAATTCTTTTTATTGACTTCAAGGAAAGGAATACCACTGTAAATGCAGAATATTATGCTTCACTCCTGCACAAACTGCTTGATGCCATGAAGGAGAAGAGATAAGGAAGGCTGAGTCATGGTGTTTGCTTGCTTCACGGCAATGCTCCAGTCCATATGACTATTGTTCCAAAGGCTGCAGTGAAAGACTGTGGCTTCCTGGAGATTGAACACTCACCCTACAACTCAAATCCAGCACCCAGTGACTACTACTCTTCTCGAAACTGATGAAAGACCTTTGAGGAAGAAAATTTGCAGATGACAAATGAAGTGAAAGATATAGTTTTATACCATTTTGCAGACAAAATTACAGACTTTTTTTTTTTATGGGCATATAGATGTTAATTCAGATTGTTTTCTTTTTATCACCTCTAAAAGATAGTCAGGCCAGAAACTTATGGAACCACCCTCGTATAAATTGAAATAATTAGTAAATTATTCTTTTTGTTGTTTGGGAGGGGAGGAAATGTATTTATTTATTTATTTTTTCCTAATTTCAGAAGCAATAACTAGTTTTTTGAAAGCTATTGAAATTTATACTGATATGGTGAGTATGCAATTATTTGTTTAAAAATGAGTTCTATTAATTTTTCTCTGCAAATTTTGCCTCAAATTGTATCAAATGTTTAACTAAATAAAATTTAATACAGATTTTACTTACATAATTTTTATCATAACAAACAGTTTTTGTCCAAGTGTCAAGGGCATCTTCAGTATGACTCAAATTAAACAAGTAGAATAGAAGTGGAAGATTCAACAATGAAAACACATGAACTACACGTACGTGATATAGTGACAGTTATAAGTACATTTAGCTCCTTACCAAACATTTAAAACAAGACCATTAATTAATTCAGAAATAAGAAATAAAAATAAATAATTTGCAGAATATGTGGAGAAGCACCATTTCCCTTAAAAGGGGTTTCAGTCCATTTCTGTTTTTATTCAGATGATGTAGGAAGGATTCACAACTTTCTTTGTTTTCCATAAGATTACTTTTAAGAACCTTCTTCCAGTGGAATCTGTTTGGTGGAGATAAGATGTTCTGTAAAATCTTGATTATTCAGGGTCATGGAATTTAATGTAGTCTAGATATTCATTACAGCATATGGCCTCTGATCTACCAAAAAGATGCCAAGAAATTATATTATTTGTTTCATCCTTTATCTACTTTGTAGAGTATAGTTGAAGTGTAAGCAAACAAAGTTTGCGCATAAAGTGATTTCACAACTGAGCTACTTGTATATAGAGGCTAATGACTTCAGATCAATTGCCTTAGTATCCCATAATATAAAGCACGTATCCTTATGGATACATATAATGCTTTGCATTATGTTGACACTATATACTCAATAAATGTCAAAAGGGACTACCCTTTTGACCTTTATTGAGGTCTCATTAGTGGGTGCCAGACCTAGAAGTGATACCAATGTTGAAGTAATACAAAAGTCATATTGCAGAAGTCATGAAGTGACTTCATGTGCAAACTTTGTTTGCTTACAGTTGGATAAAGGATGAAACCAAGAATATAATTTCTTGGCATCTTTAATTTATAGTATAACCTAGTGAAAAAACTTAACATCTCTCTCTAATCCACAAAATTGCAGTAATAAGGTGTGATACCCTTTGACTACTTGTATATGGAAATATGACTTCTGCATTATTTCAAACTTGGTATCACCTCTGGATCTGGCTCACACTGATGACATCTTAGTTTTTGGCAACTACTTTTTTTTTTTTATTATTTATTTGTTTTCCGTTCGTTTTTCGCTTTGATTTTACTTTATTGGTGCTAGTGGTGATTTTGTCCCCACTAGCACTGTTTTTTTAAAGTAAATATTAAGATTGCTGGTAGCAGTTGATATCTGCATTACGGGATTACTTTTGGCAGTATCATGGCCGTCATTTTATAGTAGCTCAAATAGAGCATTTACTGGTGGTGTAGAATTATTTCTCTATCACATGATTATTTAATTCTCAGTCTTATGACTGTAAGGCTTTTTTTTCTTCTCTTACAATCAGATGCAGAGGTTTTATTCTTTTTCCCCACCTGAGATAATGGTGCCAATTCCTCCAAGGGGGTGAAATCTAGGAATTAAAATTCCAGGATGTGAAGAAGTGAGACAGGTGGCTAAAGTTTGAAAGGAGATAGTTGGTGCTAATAAGATTCATTCTTTCTTCCCGCACGGCAGAGGGAAATATTTAATTGTAGTTAAAAATATGGCAACAAGGGACAAACTATTACAGGGTTTTACTTTCAAAAGCAGTACAGTTATTTCTCTAATGGTCGGGAGCCAGGTAAAAACTGTAAAAATCGAAAGATTTCCCATGGAATATATAGGGAATAGTAATGAAATTCTTATACAGACATTCTTGAAATGGGGTAAGATTAGTAACATACAAAAGGGTTTATCAAATGAAGATCCAAACTGGTTTTCTGGTGATGTCACCTTCACAATGGATATGAAGACATTCAAACCAAATTTTATCAACATCAGTACAATCTGAGTTATGGTGAACTGTCCCGGATTACAAAGGCAGTGCCTGCGTTGTGGTTCATACGATCACTTGGATGGTAACTGCCCCAAATCTAAATGTTTCAACTGCATGGAGATTGGACATATTGCTAATCAGTGTCTCAAACCCTGTCAGAAATGCAAAAGTTCTGAACACCACATTAACACCTCTCCTTTTAGAACTTTCGCTGAAAGAGTTGGAGCACCAGTAGAGCCAGTTAGAACACCGTATATATCAGAGAGGCATAATGAAGAGTTCCCGGATCTTCCAATTCAGTTTAGTAAAGACGGTGCTTTTAAACAAACTACACTTGGTAAAATCACAAAGTGCCCGACCAAATCAGCTAGAAATTAGCCCCAAAATTCCAGATCTGCAGGAACCACTTTCCCAATCAAATATAGATGGAACAATATCAGTTGAAATTACCAATAATGAACCTAGTATAACAACTGAACAGATACAAGATGAAATACAAAAACATGAAACTGTTCTACAAGCAGAAACTGGAGAAGAAATAGAAAGCAAGTATGACAACTGAAAGAACTTAATATGCAGACAAGACTATCAAAAAGGAAAGATGAATTAATAAAAAAAAAAAATTGAAGATGAACAAAAAAAAAATTAAAATAAAAGGAACTACATTTAAAAGAAAAAGAAGTAATAAAAAATGTAAAGATGTGGAGAAGGTTGTGGATCATCAAATGAAAACTCTTCAGGCTCAGAAGAGTTTATTTACTATGACGAACCATCTCATGCTAATAAAGGGAAAGTGAGAGATACAATTAAAGAAAATATAATAAAGTTTTTTCTCCCTTCTATGTGTTAGGCCTACTGGCCTGTTACAGAGCTATCTTAAGCCCTTCCAAGTCATAACCGTCCTGAGGATAAAGTGATTAGCCCTATTCCTCCTCATATATTTTATGGCTAGCTGCGAGTGTCCACGGGGCTGGTTTGCTTGCTTGTGTGAGGAAAAACCCCAGATAAACTAGGGAGAAAAACCCTGCTGTCTGTGTGCCCAATACTGGCTAACTTGGCTATGTCTGAGAAAGATCCTTAAGCTCCTCATGTCGGCGACAGGAATTGAACCCAGGACACTCCTTTCCCAGGCATATGGTTGTGAAGTGCATATACCACTAGGCTGACTGCACCGAATAAAGTTTACTTATTCAGAGTTTTCTCAGTATGATTATTATCTTCATGAAAAGAAAATAACTAGCTTCCAAATCAAGAACAATAGGCATGAAATTAAAATAATGGAAAGGAAGTGTAAAAAAAACTGTAAAATAGTTCACAAGAAGCAGGCTACACAATTGTTCCTTCACAGATTGAAGACCTCATCAGGTTCATCCAAAATTTAGAAGTTCAAGACTTATCAGTGACACTTCATTAATTATAACATCTCCTTTCTGCATTGTCTCCTTTCTGCAGATATAAAAATATAAAAAGTTTAACAGATATCCACTTTCTTATTGGAGCTTTGGAAGATTTAACAAGACTGTTCTTATTCCCCCCCCCCCCTCCTTGGGTCATTCTGTAATATCCAAAGGGATGCAGAAGGGAGAATCTTGACAATGAACTAGAAATAATGTAGATGTGTAATAAGGTTTATAAATGTTTATGCTCCATCCAGTGGAACAGTTAGATGAAAATTCTTCCAGGAATTGGAGCCATATTTATATGGTGCCCACAACATCATGGCAGCTGGAGACTGGAATTGTATCGTAAACCCCACATTAGACAAAATAGGAGGACACCCCCAGAAGTGGAAAAGATATGCGCAGTTAAAAACATCTCTCGACAATGCTCAACTAGTAAACATATGGATGATTTGTAATCCTAACCTCCAGTCTTACATTCACATGAATCAAGGTATGATAATAGGTTAATTCAGATAAAACATCTTGACATCAACATGTTAGATCACAATCCAGTTCTACTTAAGTTCCACTGCATGGAACAAGTAGAAATAAGTTCTGGACCATGGAGACTTCCACCAAATTTTCTGTTGATCTATTCAACCAAATTCCAGACCCTCTGTTCAAATTGGAATAATGTTACCTGGAATTGGGATATGTGGTTAAAATTCAAACAAGCAGTAAAACAGAATATGATGGAATGGGGAAAGGAACAGGCTTTCCTCCAAAGGAAAAAGTTGAAAGACCTGTATAAAGAGAGAAGCTGGTTCATAACAAACCAATACAATGGTATAGAATGTAGCAACATCATTTGAAATATTAACGTAGAGATAGAAGTGGAAAGTCAGAAACAAGTAGAAGAAAGAAATTTTAAGGTAAGAGTACAGCAGAATTAGCAGATAGCCCTTCAGCTGCATTCTTCAATACACAATTCACTAAATTCTGCAAAGAAAGGACTATCACTCAAATCTGCATTGATGGTGAAGACATGTCCATCACTCAAGACATCCTTGACTCCTTTCAAAAACACTACAAAAATCTTATTAAAAATTAAAGATACCAAGAAATTATATACTTGGTTTAATCCATTATCCAAGTGTAAGCAAACAAAGTTTGCACCTGAAGTATCTTTCAGGTTTGGGGCAGCTCGTGACAAAGGTCGTATGATTTCACATCACTTGACTTAGTATCCCATAATGCAAAGTATTATACATATCCTTGCAGACATGTATAATGCTATGCATTATGGGAAGGGTCACTACCCAGACCGGTTTCGGCCTTTATTTGAGGTCTCATCAATGGGAGCCAGACCCAGAGGTGAGATACCAAGATTGAAGTAATGCAGAAGTCATATTTTCATATATTAGTTGCCAAAAGGTGTCACACCTTATTATTAAAATACCCTGGATTAGAGATAGATAGAGGTTGAAAGTTTTTCACTTAGTTATATTATAAATTAATGATACCAAGAAATTATATACTTGGTTTAATCCATTATCCTAGTGTTAAGCAAACAAAGTTTGTGCCTGAAGTATCTTTCAGGACTGGGGCAACTCGTGGCAAAGGTGGTATGACTTGCCTTAGTATCCCATAATGCAAAGCACATCTCTTTGCCGACATGTATAATGCTATGCATTATGGGAAGGGTCACTACCCAGACTGAAATTATACCATGGTTTCAACCTTTATAGTGACTTTCATGGCATTATATGTATAATGCTGTGCATTATGGAAAAGGTCACTATCCAGACCGGTTTCGACCTTTATAGTGACTTTCATAGCATTATACATGTCCGCAAGGAGATGTGCTTTGCATTATGAGATATTAAGGCAAGTGATGTGAAGTTATACCACCTTTGCCACGAGTTACCCCAGTCCTGAAAGATACTTCAGGCGCAAACTTTGTTTGCGTATACTTGGATAATGGATTAAACCAAGTATATAATTTCTTGGTATCTTTAATTTATAATATAATGAAGTGAAAATCTTTCAACAACCACAAAAATCTGTTTGAAGACAATAACCAAGATGGGCTTGACAGACCCATTATAGTATCTGAAGTTACTCAGTCTATAAAGAATGCCAGACAAGAAAATCCCAAAGCCCTGATGGTCTAGGGATAGAACTTTACCACAAGGCCTGGGATTTTATTCTTCCCATTCTAGTTATACTATTTAATTCTTTTCTCTCATTAGGACACATACCGAGTGAATTTGTAGAAGGCCATACCATCCTCATTCCAGAACCTAATAGAGATCACATCTTAATCAGCAGCTGGAGACCTATTTCTCTATCTAATACTGAGTACAAGATATTTTTCCGCATTATCAATAACAGGATCAAAGTGGTAATGAGATACATAATTAAAAGCACACAGGTGTGTGGTGTTCCAGGCTAAGCAATGGAATTTAATCTGTTTCTGCTACGTGATCTAATCTGCTTATTTAATATGAAAAGCAGTCAATGGCAGTGCCTTACTCAAGCATTTGATAATGTCTGGCATCCCTTTCTGTTCCACATCCTCCAGCAAATTGGTGTAGGTAAGAAACTGCTATCTGTTATCTAAGGAGCCTATGCCAATTCAACTACCCACCTCCTAGTTAATGAGTTCCTGTAGACCTGGTTAAATTTCGAAAAGGAGTCAATCAAGATTGCCCTGTTAGTCCACTGCTCTTTGGATTGGTTCTTGAACCTTTCTAACAGGAAGTCGACAATACACATGCTGTGTTGAGGAATAATAATTTAACTATGAAGGAAAATAAGGTATTAGCATATGCCGATGATGTAGTGGGCACATTGAAGGATGATGATTCCATATATATATATATATATATATATATATATATATATATCTTTTTTTAGTATTTTTGAAAAATTCATTAAGATCAGTGGATTAGCTACTAATGCACACAAGACAAAATTAAAAGTTTTTGGTAAGTGGGATCTTGGAGACATTCCTTTTGAACTAACCTCTTTTAAACCTTAGAAGACTGGAAAATATGGCCACTTTTCTTTTCTTCTTAAGCTACAGTACTCAAAACCATAATCTTCTCTGCTCAATTGTGCATAATAAATATTATTATGCACATCACAGAAGCTGAAGAAAAGCAATTATATAGTGTTGTGTCGGAAATAACTAGCCCACTCTGTGACCGCCATTTGTTTCAGCCACAAATGAGAAATTACTCACTTAAGATAAAGACATGCTTGAGCTCTCAAGAGCAAAGGCAAGAAGCAATGAATAAAGTGTAATTTGAGAGTATAGCAATTTAATCAATAATATTATTGTAAGGTAATTCAAAAGCTGTGTTAGAAATCATGCCCGATACAGGGGAAAGTTATGTTAAGCGACTTCAGAGTTGTTAACCAATCAGCGGAGGGTCTCATCATTACGTATCTGTCCATGACACAGCAGAAAAATCCGAGACGTCATCCGGTAACCCCTGCAGTAAGAGTTCCGTCAAGAAGGCTGCCGAGTAAAGAACGTGACCGTATCTGACGAATCAAAGAGGGCTGAGTGAGTGACAGAGAGAGAGAGGGTGCTTGCTGCCATGATATAAGGACGGCGTGCTCTTCAAACGCTCTTTTGTTTCCTGCATTTTTCCTGTGTGCCAGTGAGAAGGCCTTGAAGGCTGAGGATGCTTGGCGCCAGTTTCCAGCAACCCTCCACGTTGCAGTGGGTTCTGTTATGTACAAGTCATCCAACTGTACAACAAGGAACCAGCAGACAGGGCCATTGGTGAGTTACCGCCAATGTGACTTCTTCGAAGGATTCAACACTTTGAAAGGATTGAGTAAAGAAAGACAGCAGAAATGAAGGAAGTCTTGCCATATCCGAGGAAAGATCAGCCATAAAACTAAGGGACAACTTCGCTAAGGAAATTAACCAGTAAGGCAAATATTTCTTATCCTATATGCATAAGAAGTGCTGTATAAACCAGTGAACAAAGAATGAACAAAGAGAAAGGGGAAAACCTTAAGCATAGCCCTGCTTGACCCGACTAGGAGATCCGTTTAGGACTGAACGTCTTGTTGGGACCTTTCTGCTGTGACTTATGAAAGTGTGTATGTGTGAACTTTCAATGGAACAGTTCAAGAAACGAAGTGTTATATGAAATGCATTGATTGAAGGTACTACTTTGTACATTGAACCTGTGAATTGCATAAATCTTATAGCAAGGAGATTAACTCTCATAAGATTTGTAATTAATAAGATTGAGTGAAAATATCATGTATAAATTTTAATAACTTAGTATTACCAGAACTAACATAATGACAGAAGTATCATTCAATCTTAGAGCAAACCACTGAAGTAACATTGATTAAATAATGCTTCTGAGTTATGATTGCATAACCCTGTATTTTAAGAGGTATGTAAGAGAGATTGAATGAGCTCATTGCATGCGTGCAGAAATGTATTTCTTGTATATTAATACCATTGCTTGATTTCATGTATATTATAATTAGTAGTATTAAAATGCATTGTTTTAGATCAAAGTTTGTGTGTTCTGTTAAACGAGACTGACTTACCACTTATTAAAATTTTGAACCTGTGTAAGTGAAGGGGGAAACATTTGTGTAAGAAAGGGGGGGGGAGCCGCGACTGCATACCACGTGTTTCCGTTACTAAGTATTATTGTAGAGATAGTCATTAAAGTAGACCTAAGAATTAGTCGCCAGCTGGTGCAGTCGTTTAAAATTAAATAAATTTGCCGGAACTAACTCTTGGTACAAGAAAGAGATAACTAGCTAGATAGAAGTAAAGGATAAAATATAAAAAAAAGAGGAAAGTATAAAATAGAAAAAGTAAGAAAAAGAATAGAAAGCGAAAAAATAATATAGAAAATAGAGAGACATAACAATAGTAAGCCTGTGCTTTTTTTTTTTTTTTTTTTTTTTGGTGTCCAGCCAATACCAAGAAGTTAAAAAGGAATTTCAACTATCAATGAAACATGGAGGATTTGGGCTTCCAGTGTTAAAATTCTGTTATTTGAGCAGTACACCTTCAAAAATTCATAAAATATTGCAGACCTTCTCCTGTACTACCTAGATGGTCATCTTTCCCTGTTTGGAGTAAATGATTATAAAGGTCCAAAAGCTGAGATTGTTCCTGAATACTACAACACTCCGTGTTTAACTCTAAGACTGCTACAACACTCTCATTGACATTGTTTCCATTTAAAAAAAAAGTAAAATTTGGTATAAAGAAATCTTTAATCTCTTTTGCTGCAAACTTTCACAGTTGGGTACTGACAACAATACTTCGTTTCATAACTTATTGAAGTTCCAAGGTAACAGGAGGGATCTTGCTTGGAGAATTGCATATGACCACTTCCAGTCAATACCATCAAATGGAAGTACTTTAACATCGGAGATCCAATCTGTGACATCTGTTACTGATTGGAAACAGTAGTACATGCATTCTACAGCTGCCCTCTTGCCCTGCATATTTGGAACAGATTATGTAATGTGTCGGGCAGAACAGGTTATTTTTTTGCAGTACCCACCACTGTCAGCAATGGGAATAGAATTTTAATTTTTATAATTAATGAATGAAAATACCATTTATGGAAGGTTAGAAAGGAACTCATCGAAGGAGGGCACCTCCCTCGATGACAGAGAATAGCTTTAGTGATTTAGATGATTCCTCAGAGAATGATGAGGAAACTATTCAAAGTTGACAAATTTAAATTCAAAACGTGATTTAAATGAAAATGTTCATAATGTAGTTAAGTTTTTAAGATCCCAACTGTCTGAAGTATTTTAGGACTTTAATAGTCTTTTGCAAACTTTAAAAATAAAGTGAAATGTGACAAGATGGAATTAGTTATGGACGTTTAATCACATTGGAACTTGTGCTTGTTAAGTTTATTGAAGAGGTTCATAAAGATATTGTTAGCCTAGGTTTAACAAATACCTCGATGTTCAATTGCTGCACAGTTTGAATAATTCACTAAAGCTAGTTATGATGACTGTCACAGCTGTTGGTGGATAAGATGCAACTCTTTATTCCATACTTTTTAACTTCATGTTAACAAATTTAAGGTAAATTCAAGGTGATTTTGCCCAAGAATATTTACTTAAATGGAAACTTGCATGAAATAGTGCTGAGATATTGACAACTTTTTTTTTTTTTCGATTGTCTTACAATAACTGATGTACCACCGAAATGGATCTTAGATTTTGCTATAGAAGGAAGAGACTTTTTCCAATGAAATTAATAAACACAATGAAAATCAGGAAAATTCTAATGAAAGTATTGTTTCTGCCAATGAAGAAGAAATGGTAATGATGGAAAAAGAGTTGAAGCAAATTTTCAGAGTTCAAAAAATTCCTTTAGTGTTGCCAATCTCAGAAACAGATAAATTTTCAAAGTTAAAAACAAGAATTTGTCTTATTTAAAATAAAAAGAAAATAACAGAAAACTTGGAAAAATTATATCAGGCTTTACTATTGTTTCAGACATCAATAAATTTTGAAAGAATGCTTTCAGTTGCAACAAATTTTTGTGCAAAAGTTCATTCAACAATATATATGATATATTGTTGAATGAACTTTTGTGAAATTCAATGTGGAATAAGAAATGGGGGGGGGGGCATTCAGTCTAATTCCAATGTATAAGAAGTTTTGCAGTGCTCAACAGGCACACACATACCATTAGTATTTGTGGTTATTTAAGAATGAAATAAAAGTATTGGTTTATCCTTCAATTTATAGTTAGGGCACAGTTACTTAGTAAGCAGTTTTGGTACAACTTCTTAATAAACAGAAGGTATTAAGTTAAGGGGATAATAAATCCCTTATTATTTCAAAGCCGAATAAGAAACTTGAAGATCGAAATCTAAGAGTTTCATGCTGAAACTCTTAGATTTCGGGCACCTTTCTGGCAATTCGTATAGTAAAGTATGCAAGTTCGGTTCACTTAAACCTTGGTATTATCCAGGTCTACCTACTCACTGATGAGACCTCAATAAAGGTTGAAACCGGTCTGGGTAGTGATCCTCCCTCATAATGTAAAACAGTAATACATCTCCTAGCAGCTGCGTTTTACATTATGAGAAAATATTAAGGACAGTGATTGAAACTTGCTCCACCTTTGCTCCGAGTTGCCCTAGTGTTGTACTACCAGGTGTTGACTTACGCTTGGACTCACCAGAAGTTCTTCAGCATGGAACTCTTAGATTTCAATCTTCAAGTTTCTTATTTGGCTTTGAAATAATGAGGGATATATTACCCCCTTAACTTAATTTAAGTCGCCAAAAAAAATTGCCTCTTGGTCCTTTATTGTAGAAACAGAAGATATATTTTTTTTGGCCTAGGGGGGCACCATGAAAAAATTACTCGGGCACTAAAGGCATCACAAACCAAGAAAGTTTGGGAACCTCTGTGTTATTGCATTCAGCCTACGATATTGCTCATTGATGAGCAAGAGATTCCCCCCCCCCCTCTCGAATGGAATTTGGACTTACTTCTTCTGTGGTGACACAGTCCATCTTGGGAGAGTGTACATTTGTATGTATAAGTATGTATTATTAAATGAATGAAGAAGGATATCACAAACATTGTTGCCCAAGGCAGAATTCGAACTTGCAACCTTCTGACTGGACAGTACCCCTCAGATACACTAAACACTCGTCTAACTAGGGCATCCTAGTAGTTATACAGTGTAAAAATCAGCCATAGTATTAACAAAAGCTTATAAATTGACCATATCTGGGACTAAATATGTAATTGATATGTTAGGCAACCATTATAGAGTACCCCAGGTTAAAATATAACTAGTGAGATATTTGCCTGACTGGTCAGGCAAATATCTCACTGGTTATATTTTAACCTGACTGGTCAGCCAGCAAAACATATTTTTAAGCCTTGCTCACGGCTTTACTACATTTTCTTTTATATATTTCTTTATAGATAAATATTCTTATTGGATCTAATTCCAAGTCTATAATGTAGATCAACTAAAGTAGTTAATTTTCTTCTTTATAGCAAAATTGAAATAACTTAAAATTCTGTAATTTTTTTTTTTTCTCCTCTGAATTATCATCAGTCTTTTTTATTGTAAAGAAATACATTGGGTTTATTTGGCTATAATAACATAAAAATGAAAATTGACTAGTTTTGTTAGATATTTGTGGCCTCTTCTTGGTTAGGATGAACAAAGGAAAACTATAAAAAAAACAAAAGGCTGACATGAACTATAACTTTACTAAAATGCAGAACAGGTGGGAACTGTTACAAAAGTCAAAAGAAAAACCATGTGGTGGGTGGGAGCTGGCGCAGGCTATTTTTCAGTGATGTGTGCAAGATAGTTGGCTGAAAAGTTAGTCTGTTGTGTAGAAAGATCTAATGAGAGATTTCCAAATACCACACAGGATCATTCCCTTGGTTGTTATCGAGCATACCATGTGAACGGATGATCATAGTAGATTCTTTTATGTTGTAAGAAGTGAAGTATTGTAAGGCATGGAGCTCTTATCCCATTCAATATTATGATGCATGCAAGAGTTACATCATATTAGCCTTTCATTGTATTTTTTTTTGTTCATCATAAACCAAAAGAAGAAGCCATAAGTATTTGTGACAAAACTTGTCTGTTTTAATTTTTATATTTGTACAGCCAAATAAATCCAGTGTATTTCTCTTTACAATTGATTGTTTCCGTCGCAAGTTTACATACTCATCGTAAGTCTTTTTTGTTTTCCATGGCTTATTAATTTCTTTTTTATAAAGTTTGAGCATTCTTTCAAGGCAAATCTTCAATCTTCAATAGGATAAACATGCTTCACTATGATCAAATACTTTATAATAAGCTGTTTGTCATGTACTTTTTTCTTAGTCATTACAGAACAGTTTAGGATAAGCCTATTGCAAAAAAAAAAAAAGTTATGTTTCCTGGCATGATGATTTGATAACCCATTTTGTGTTATGTGCATTTTTGATTGTCATTTCTTCAAAAAGGATAATCTAGGGCAGTGGTGTTCAACCTTTTTTACTACGCGAGCTACTTTTCTATAAAAAGTTATTCGGCGATCTATTCTCTTATATAGATCACGTTCCCCAACCTGATATCTGACTACACACAAGTAAACAACTAAAAAAAATACACAACTAAAAACTTTATTTGTGTATTTAAAAATTTATTTATCACTTTAATTATTTTAATACAACAAAAAAAACCAAATATATTGGAATAAAATATTTATTTCTCTATTTTGTAAAACCAAAGTTAGAAAAAACAACAGATTGATTACAAACTCACAAGTTATAGAAAATGCTGGTTGATTAAAAAAAAAAAAAAAAAAGTTAATGTGAAATTTGTTATTGTTTGGACCTTGCAATATTTTCATAGTGAAGTTGATATGAAGAAGTGGTCAATGCAGACAATCATCCAAATGATCATATGTAATTTGGTTTCTTAATTGATTTTTTATGACGTTCATATTTGAAAAACCGGATTCTGACAAGTATGTCGATCCGAAACACAACAGAATTTTTCACGCAATATCAGTTAATATTGGGAATTTTTCATGTGCATACTTCCAAATGACTTCATTGTTTATTGATTTTAAATGTAAACTATTCTGAATGTTTATTATCTCAAGTTCTACTTCAGCTTGGTTTATATCAAACAGCCCACTAATTTTATTTGAAATTTCTGTGATGTTCAAGTTTTCTTGAAATGAATTATTGATAAAAGATACAATCATTTCAGTTTTATTAAAATCTTTACATCTTGAATTTATAAATCATAGCGAAGCATTTCTTGATTTTGTTCAAAAAATTTTAATAAATATGGGAGATGTCTAAATTCGCAGTCATTTATATTTTTCTTTAATAAAAGTAAGTATTGTTGGAAAGTTTTTATTGAACTTAACATGTCAATTAAATTTTTATCTCTACCATGTAACTCTAAATTAAATTGCTTAATTTGTACAGAAATCTACTAAAAATGATAAGTGTAACAACCATCTTTTATCACTCAATTGTGGATAAATATCTCCTTTTTCATCAAGAAAATTTTTATATCTTTAATTAATACAAGAAATCTTTCTAAAAATTGACTTCTGCTGAGCCAGCAAACATTATTGTAAAACAGAAGTTCCCTATCATCATCTGCCTGTAATTTAAATAACTGCTGTTTCAGGGCTTTTCCTCGAACAGAATTTGCAATTTTAAATGTAATATCCAAAACATCTTTTGTGTTTAATCTTTTACTACACGGTACTTGTTGGTGAATAGCACAGTGGTACGTTAAAAAATCTGGATATTTGTCATCCTTTTTACATAATGAGATGAAGCCTGATTTATTACCTATCATTGCAGGAGCACCATCAGTAGTAATAGACACAAGTTTAAAAAGCGGAAGTTTGTGTTGTTTCACAAATTCATCAAATGCTGAAAAAATGTCTTCTCCCCTAGTCCTTCCCAATAATGGTATAATTTTCAAAAGTTCTTCTTTACTTGAATAATCTTGAAATACCATGCGAATGAATACCATTAATTGAGCAATATCAGTGAAGTTGTTTGATTCATCAAATTTCATGAAAACGCAACACACTGGTGAATGTCTTACATTAACCTGGCCTGGAAATTTTTCTCCAGCAATTAGAACTCTTCCTTTTGGCAATTTGAAATCTTGTCTGTGGCCTAGAAGTAGTCTCTCTCTCTCTAGTGACGTCTTGAACCGAGAAGCTCCTTTCTGGAAGCAGGAAACCCCTCTCTCAAGCAACGTGTATCTGGGCAGTCTCTCTGACGGTGACGCTGGACCAGGCGGCCTCCTCTCTGACAGCAATTCTGGAACCATGCTTGCTTCAGTCACTTTTTATTAGGCCTCCTCTGAGACCTTGCATGAAGTTTGACAACCCCCAAAGAATTGGCACGAATCTTTCATCTTAAGTTTCAAGTTCGGCACTCCTTTTGTTTTCCTCCACTTATTTTTGATTGTAAGTTGCCGGCCATTGGAAAGTTGTTTGAACTCATTCTGACTGATTTTGGAGATGTTTACACTTAGAACCTGCAAGCCTTTCTCATACATACAAATATCAATAACAATCTTTCTAATGCCACCATCTACAGCTTCGGCGACAAAAACATTGCCTTTGTTTTTAACACTCTAACATATTCTTATTAAAGCAGTATATACAGTTAGCTTCAAAAGAGTTATTTACAAAAACATCTAATACAAACTATACCGAGACAAACAAAGTTTATTTTTTTACAATATTCACATGGGACTTAACCTAAGTAAAAATAGATGTCATGTGCTTTGGAATATTTAATATTTAAGCCACAATCGAGTTTTTACACTTTGCTTATAATCGTATTTACTCGGCGCGTTGTTTGACTTCCACTGATCCAAATTAATTCATTTACCCGGACTTATAAGAAAATTACTGATTTGATAATTTTAACGAAAAATAAATAAACAATAGTAATACACTTAAAGCGAATTAAAAATAATACAAAATAATGATAAATAAAATATTATGTTTTCAGTTTTAATTAAATTTGTAAGTAAGGAGGAATACACGAGATCGACCAAAAATTGCTCCGTGATCGACTGGTCGATCGCAATCGACAGGTTGAACACCCCTGATCTAGGATCTTGGTTTTAAATTTTTGTCTTGCATTTAAGAAAAAAAATGGGTTTTTAATATATAAATAAGTAAATTTATATATTCTTTTATAAATAGAGTGTGATTAAATTACACAGTATAATAAAGTGATAGTGTGGTGGTGGAAAAAAACAAAACTACTGAATAACTATGTTTTTATGTTATAGAGCAAAAGAGTTTATTAACAAAGAAATATATCTTTACACATATGTACATCCACAACTGTTGGTGGAACCTTGATCAAATAAAGCATTAATGGGAGTAGATTATGTGCTTGAAATTGGCACCTTGTCTTTAACACCCCAACTGGCCATGACGTCTATAGATGTTCAGCAAAATCTGGATATGATTCTGTAACACCCATTGAATAACATGGATAAGAAGTCCAATTTGGTCTCACTATTTCATCCACCATGGCCGGTAGAGAGGTTAAGACAGGTTTTGTAGTGCATGCAAAGGTTCTCTGTCATCTTGGAGAACAGGGGTAGGGATGTCTACTGGACGTAACATGTTATTTTATCCTTTAGTGCATCAAAGGTTGTTTGAAGGCAGGTGGTTGTGAAATACCAATTTCTTCAACATACCCCACACAAAGATATCAGGTGATGTGAGATCAGGAGAATGTGAACTCTCTGAACCTCGAAATGATCCTCCCAGGGAAGTGTTCTGATAAATAGGCTCTAGAACCACATGATGCATGATAAGTTGCTCCATCCTGTTGGAATACCTGTGCATGAAATAGAATGTTTTTGCACGATACATCCTATGCAAATCCTGGGTGGACGGCACCAACATATTCTCGATGTAGCATTTGCTATTCAAGGTCACGTTTATACTACCTTCATGAATGAAGTAGGGCCCAATTATGCCATGGCCAGAAACCTCACCCCATGTGGTGACCTTCTTGTTGTGAAGAGGTTTCTCTTGGACAAATTCAGGTCTCAAATTCAGGAAACCAAGAAACCTGCAGGTTCATCTGCTTACATGACAGCTTAGATGGAAATGTGCTTTACCCAACATTATTGTTGGGCAAAGTGCATTTCAGTGATTAACAGCAATTGCCCATTGCTGTTAATCACTGACCCACCTGAATGATGTATGGAAAGGTACCCAGCTTAAGGATTCTCTGTAGTGACCGCCTCTGTATCCCAAGTTTTACTGCCGTTTGGCATTGACTTCATTTCAGAGAGTGTAACACTTGCTCCAGCACACGCCCGTGATTCTCATTTGTGTTAATAGTTTGTGGTCTCCCTGATTTCCCTTTGCATTACGGCAAAACACTCCTGGTATGTTGGAATGTCTGGATTAAGACAATGATAACATTACTGTTTGGGACACTCTTATGGAAACGATGATATACGAAAATAATGCTCAACATTAAACATCTTTTCTTCCATCATCAATACCATTGCTGCAGCTAAATGTAATGGCGTACACTCTACATGTGCTCATCTATTAATATGCATGCAGTTGAACAGCATATTTCATAGTGTGTGTGTGTGTGTATTGAAGGGGATGTCGAAGTACAGTACTGTTTTTTTGCACCATACCATATAAGTAATGAATTAAATTTTTTTCACCTCTTAAAATTTATTTACAGTAAATTATTTATGATTTTTGTAAATTTTTTTCAGACTGTGTCATATGGATATTTAGACTAGACTTGGATGACTCAGAATCTCAAAACACTGAGTTATCGGAAACTTAACCTGTCATGCTCTTGAAAGAATGTAAAATTTTCATTTCTGTTTTTTATGCCTAATTCAAAACAACTTTTACCCAATAAAAATTTTTTGACAATTCTTGTATGCTATAAAATATGTCCATCACTTTTGAGACAGTATTACAATTCAGTTAAAGGTTTTTCATTGTGATCCACTTATTGTATATTTCAGCAATGTTTACATAAATTGTAGATTGTTATTCTTATGTAAACTAGCAAAGATATGGTAAATTTTTATTTCTGATTTTTTTTTCCTTTCATAATTTTGAAGTATTTAATATTTTCCCATTCATAGCATAACAGTGCATCTAGAAATGCAATTTTATAGTTATGTTGAACAAGAAATACCATTCTTCTGAAGCTAAAATGGTGAACTGTATCAGTATCAGTAATTCATTTTGTATTGATTGCTGATGTTATTTACCTGCGCTTATTTAAAACTCTGTATATGTTTATTTTCAAAAAATATATATTCATAAGTTTCATTTAAGTATCTCTAGTTTATTTCCAATATGCTCATCTACTTTGAAAACAATACTAGTTTCTCCCAAATGATTTAAACTCATCTTTATCTCTAAAATAAGACAAGAGGAATTGTAATATAAGACGAGCAAAGTTTAATTAAATAACTATACAAATGTAATTATTTATATTAAGAAAATTGCAAGAGAAATACACTGTCTCTCAGACTCACCCTCTTGAAAGTTAAATTCAGGAATTAAAAAAATTCTAACAGCAAACGAAACAAAGGAAAAAAATTCCTTTCCTAATCCTCTTTAGGATAAAAGAACTGTAGCTTTTTTACTATAGTCAGTAAACAACAAAGGAAACGTTCCTTTAGTAATTCCTCTCTAGGACTAATACAGATATTGTATTTTAATCACAGTCAATTCCAATAAGAAATCTGTCACACCAGCTCAAAGTTTTAACACTCATTACAAAATTAGGAACACATCCTACCTCTGTAACTTGAGTACAAATTATCTTCAGGAATATTTACCTCATTCCAGAAAATTAAACTTGAAGATAAAATACATTAGATGTCTGTCCTACAGTTCGGATTCAATCCGAAATCAAAAAATTGAATACAATCTTCATTACTTGTATTCAATTTTTATTCCTTACTGAATAAGTTTTCTTCAGCATTCTAAAATACACACACATTATCACAAGAAACACTGTTTTAGAGAGGCATACAACATTCCATACCTTATGCAGGAACCTGCTTTCTACAAACTTGATCTACTGTTATTCCTTACAACAAGACTATATTCGAAGCTTTCTAGATTATCTATTGGTGATCATACACTATTAGAAAGAAATTAATACTTTCAGACAATTCTACAGGTCTCTGAATATGTTTCCCTGTAACCCTTTCTTCTGTCAGAATGTTTGCCCGTGACCACCTCATTATCTAGCCATTGAGTTTTTTCCCTCTACTCCCTTAATTCTCTTTGGTGAAATCATGTGGTAGCTTCAAAGTCACTGTTATTGGCTGAAAGCACAGGGCAGCACTGGAACTGTGTATATTATCAGCACCACTTGTTTGTCTTTTGCTGCCATTGCATAACTTTGCCTAAATTTTGCAACACAAACCAAAGTTACAATCCATTTTAACATTATTTTACAAGACAAATTACATAACTTTAATTCTTTATGGAGATAAAGACAAGTGAATTTAGTAACAACATTAAATTAAATTCCGTGATGGGAGTATGAGAAAAAAAAAACTATTATGTTATGGTAAATAGAGGTTGCGGGGAGGAATAGTAAATTTTATTAATCCTATCTCTTTTTAATTCTTTTATTAAGATTTCTTATATATATAGTTACCCAATAAAAAATAAATACAAATGTGCATCTGAATGATACTTTGCAGGATGCTCCTCATGCTAATTGAGTGCATCTTTTCCTTAGATTACTTAACTCAGGTGGCATTATTTTCCAAGATCTTTTAATATTTTCAGACTTCACAATATTAATGAACAGTTACTTTAATCTGTGCATTTTTTTTTATCTCCATATGTAATCATATGGGGGGGAAATAATAAATTTTATTAATCCTATCTCTTTTCAATTCTTTTATTAAGATTTCTTATCTCCATATATGCCTGCCTGGTTGGCCGAGTGGTTAGCGTATCCGCTCTCCAGCCAAAAGGCTGCGGGTTCGAATCCTGCCATGGGCTTGGATGTTTGTGATTGGCTGTGAAAATACTAGTGGTGGTGGGCAAAAGATAGCGTTAGTGTAGTTGTGGTTCATTGTAGTGGGTGGTGGAGATGGAGAGCTGTAGAGTAGATGCCCTCCCTGGAGGTGTCAAGTAATAATATAATCTCTTGGTAGTGGTCACAGAGAATGAAAGCCTTGATCTGTACAGAAGATACTAAGTGCAACAGAACTTTGCTCCCATGTAATTTAGCATGTGCTTTCTTTAACTGGTATGCATTCTATGAATGGGCTTGTCACCATTGGAGAGTAGACAACTAATGTATCCAACGTTCCTGCACAAAGTTCAGAAACCATTTCTTCATACTGATTTGACTATCATTCATGATAACACAGGTTGTGTGAGTGGGTTAGGCAGAGAGCTAGTTATGAAAAATATGCTACAGTCTCCAAATTCAGTGCTTAATAAAAAATTAAAATTAAAAAAAAAACCTACTAAAATTGCCAAAACAAAAATATATGAAAATGTCTATATCAATCCTAAATGCAAGAACACTCATAATAGATTACTAGAGGTAGAAAAGCCACTTGAAATTAGATAACTTAATCCTTGCTGAAATCAGGAGAATCTTATTATTATTATTATTATTATTACTACTTGACACCTCCAGGGAGTTCAAAGACTCATCGAGAGAGGGCATCTACTCTACAACTCTGTATCTCCACCAACTACAATGAACCACATCTACACCAACCCCATCTACCACCCACCACTAGTATTTTCACAGACAATCACAAACATCCAAGCCCACGCCTGGATTCGAACCCGCAGCCTTTTGGCTGGAGAGTGGATATGCTAACCACTCGGCCAACCAGGCTGGTAATCTTAGAGCAGATAATTGACAGTTGTCTTGAAGGCAGGAAACTTGTTCTGTTATAAACAACCAAGGAACAGTATGGAGAGGGTTTCTTGACCAAGCAGAAATTGAATCCAGTAATAATAGAACTGAAAGGATACTCTGAATATGTAGCCTCTTTGAAATTTAAAACACTTGAAGTTTCAGTGATGGCCATAATCCTGGTCTGTGTGTACCAATAAGTTCTCATAGTAATACCGAAGTTAATGACTTCTACAACGTTGTTGATGCTGATTGGTTATGGTAGACTTCAGTACAAGAGGCTTTCATTTGAATAAGCATTAATTGGACATTATGGCTTGGATCTTGAAACTCCAAATGAGAAAAGTTCATTCAGTTTGTGCTTAGTAACTCCCAGACAGCATTTCTTCTTCAAGAGGAAAGCTTAAAAGAGTATGTACGTGGTATTCTTCAAAGAGCAGCTGAATACATTACACATACTAATGTGAAAACTGCTCAGAAGACAGAGATAAAAAAAATCACTACAGATAACTATCATTTGTATTAATTAATTGGAATTGCCATTCAAACCTGCCCTAACAAAACAAATGATTTAAGAAAAAATGATTCTAAATTAATACAAAATTAATCTTAACCAGGAGCTCAAAATATATATTGACATTCCAACTCTCTGCAGCCAGATAGAAACAGCAATGAAAACCTTCAGTAAACCAATCATTAACAAACATTCAAAGAAAAATGCAAGGCTCTCATCCCGAAATACTGACTATCAAGAATAGGATGACTTTCTAAGAAATTGAATATGCTGAACTCAGCAAACTTTTAAAGAGAGAAGGATGTGGATGTTAATACTGCATTAATAAGGAATGCCTTGGATGTAATACTAACTTAAAAATAGCAAAAGATGGGATATCTGTTGGTAAGAAATGGATCAACCAACTTGAAAATGGAGACTCCACAAACAGAAGCAGAAGAAATCTTAGAAATAGTAATTTCTACAGGCTTATACTGGCATTGAGAATTCCATACATGATATGAAAAATGGAAAACCTCCTAGCTTTTAAACTTTGGAACACAAAAATCTCCCCTGGTGAAACACTACATCATTATCAGTGAATCCATCCCAGACCAGTGGCAAAAATACTCCTTTTACACATGAAAAATTGTAAATGAGATATAATTGACTATAGGCCAGTTACTCTTGTTTCTGGTAACTACAACTCGTTTATTAGTTATTATAAACAGATTCCTATTTTAAAAGACTGCAAAATGAAACAAGCAGTGACAGAATTAAAGTTTTCAAGAGAAATGCAAACATGAATTCATAACATCATTTGAGGTAGAGAATGCTGTTAAAAATTTGAAATGTGGAAATCAGCTGGAGTAGATGATATTCAACCAGAAATGCTCAATTATGGAGGTATAAGAGTTTTGCAGTGGTTACATATTCAGAGGGCCTGGTCAGAAGGTCGAATTCCAGATGATTGGAGTAGAGCTCTCATAGCTCCCAGGTATAAAAAAGGGAATAAAGCTGAATGTGAGAATTACAGAGGAATTTCTTTATTCCAAGTAAGATTTATGCAAACATACTTGAAAATAGGCCAAGAAAAATTTTGGAAGAGGAACTTAGAGAAGTACAAGCTGGATTCAGGTCATATAGAGGTTATCAGGATCAAATTTTCATTTTATGACAAATAGTTTAGAAATCATGGGAGTATTAATATTTTTCTGACCTGATGGAATCACATGACTCATTGTGGGAGATCAACACTAGTCAATAGTCTATCATACCACTCCTTAAACTCATCTACAGTCTGGATGTTCACCATCCCCTCAGGCAGTGCATCCCATGCTTCTACTGCTCTATCCAAAAAATTTACTTATTATCCTTTTACTCACCAACCACCTTCTTTTGCAACTTTCAGGGAAGGCCCCTTGTCCTTACCCCTTTCTCTCATTTTACCATATGAAAAATCTCAGTGTTAATACGATAACCCTTCAACAGCATAAATGTCTTGGTCATATCCCCCCCCCACACACACACCAATTGCCTTCTGTCCACCAAACTCTGCAGCTTTCATGCCTTCAGTCTATCCTCATAATCAGCAGTGTACAGTCCGAATGATATATTCATGTAAACACAAGAAAGATATTTATTTAACCAAATAATATCAAACCTGCCTTAACAAAACAAATGATTTAAGAAAAAATGATTTTAAATTAATACAAAATTAATCTTAACAAGGAGCTCTTTTGGTTAAATAAATATCTTTCTTGTAGTTTACGTGAATATATCATTCAATCTTATGTCACAAGTATCTTTAAAACAGCAAAGTGTACAGTCCTGATATCATTTTCGTTATGTCTCTGCACTCTCTCCAAGGTTACTTCATCTTCTTTTAAATCCTGGTGACCAGATCTGAGCATGGCCTGATTAAAGCTTTATACAATGGGACTACAGGTATCCCTTGATTAATGCGGTTAATTAATCCCTTGATGTTACCGCGAATATCAAAATCGCGTTAATCAAATGTAATAATCAATGGTAAAAATTACAATTCGTTCATGATCGATTACTGTATTGATAATTCACTTTATGCTCTTTGTATCCCAAATTTTAAATCCTTGTATTTCGCTTGCATTAAACTGGTATTCCCATTCACTTGCCTAGCTTTCCAGCCTCTTCAAATCCACCTGAAGAGCCAAAACATTGCACTATTACTAATACCCTTCCCAAACTTCACATCTGCAAACAACTGAACATCTCCATGTAGTCCTGTTACAATATCATTGACATAAAGATTGAACAGTGATGGTCCCAGGACTGAATCCTCTGTGGAACTAGTAACATTCCTACTCCCTGATACTGCTTCCCCATATACAGCGCTCTGATATCCATCAGAGAGCCATTCATCAATCCAGTCCATTAACCTGCAATCCAAACCCACATGATGCAGCCTAACATATGACAAGGATCTGTACTTAAGTTTTATAGATCTGGAAAAGGCATATGACATAGTGCCCAGGAAAAAGCTTTAGTAGCATTTGGTTACATTTAATAAACAAAAGTTTGGTTTCTCATTGCAGCACCTCAGCAAGATCCTTTCACATTATTGTATGATATACAAGATACAACAGCAGTTTGAATGTTAGTATTATTATTAGTTTATGGGTTGTGGTTTTTTTCCATGTCTTTTTATGCTTTTTTAATAAATTCATATTCCTGTATCCCACCTTTATGTAGCTAGTTGAATTTGACTATTTAAACATAGATAAATAATAATAGTCTCCTCTCTGGAGATGAAACATGGTCTTTTGAGCAGCATTTGTGAGCTATCTAGCTGTTAGCCAGTATACAAACCCTTAGAGCTTCATTTAAATAAATTGGAAGCACTCAGTCATGTATCATAAAATTAAGAGTAATACAATTTATTATTCGATAAATAAAATAAATATATAATAAATTGGAGATTAATGAAGAAGTTATTCTGATAATATAATATTTGTGTAAATACACACACTGTGCTTTATTTATACATAGTAACTAATTACTTCAATGTTTTCTTTTAAGGGACGCTTTACAATAGCTGCAAAACATCACATGACTATTGCAGAAATTTATGAAAGTGATGTTGCAGATATCGAAAAAGTGAGTACTTTGTACATACTATGTTTTAGTAATTTACTATTATTTATGTGTATCTTTTTTGTTTGCAGTGAATGGAATCTGGTTGTTTTTAGTCATAGAATTCTGTTTGATTTTTTATACAGTATTTACTATTTTAACATGTAAATTACTTCTATAAATATTTCACTACAGATAGCCCATTAGAGCTCAGTTTATTCTCGTAGACAGGCTTATACATTGGTTATGCATTACTAAATCACTTAAGGAATTGAACAACGTAGCTACGAATATAAATTAAATTATACTTTAATAAATATTTCTGATATTTCGGCAACGTCACGTTGCCATTTTCAAAAGGAACTTACAAAAAAAAGGCACGTGCACGTAGGCAATACAACACAGTAACTGAGAATGAAGAGATGAAGCTATTGTTCTCCTAAAGGTCCTGATGGTGCCCTCTAGCAGGCTAAGTAGGTGTTCTTGGCCGTTGGGCTGAAGGTCTGCTGATGTAAGCCTCCCAAATTTGGGGCATTTGCATACAACCAGATTTGTTGATGTTTGGAGAGCTTCTTAGGGCTGAAACTGATTCCATAAATAGTCTTTCGAATTTGTATTTGCTACGGTGTATTACTGTAGCTTTCTTCTACCCTATTTTGTGGCATGTATCCAGAGCATGGTCTGCAAGACCAGAATGGCTGTACTTGTGAAAACGGATGTATTCCTTGTGTTCATAAATTCTGATATTCGCTGCCCTGTCCTGCCTGTTTGGCCAAAGTAAGGCAGTTTGCAACTGCAAGGGACCTGGTATACACCAGGTAGGTCTAGTGGAAGTGGTTGGTCTTTGGTGGAGCAGATATGGGTAATAAGTAACAGGAGGTCAAGTCATTTTTTTTTAAGAATTTGGTAATTTTTTCCGAGGTGCCTCGGATATAGGGAATGGTGATGGATTTAGAGTAATCCTTGGTGTGGAGGGGGAAGGGGGACTGTGGTTTATCGGTTTTAATATTTTTTAGATTTTTGATTTGGGGGGGGGGGGTAGCCATTGGCTGAGAAAGTGTCGAGGATGTGATTTAGTTCAGTGTTTAGGGCCATGTTGTTAGAACAGATTAGTTTAGCCCTGTTGTGAGGTGGTGGGGGATTGTTGGTGAATGTATCTACCTGTATGGTTGGGTTTTCTATAAATTGAGAAAACCAATTTTCCATTGGGCTGGTGGGTGACTAGTGTGTCTAGGAAAGGGAGGCTGTTGTTTTCCTCTTTTTCCAGGGTGAACTTGATTCTGGGGTGTTGGTTGTTTAAGTGTGTTAAGAAGGAGAAGAGTGTTTCAGAGCCATGTGGCCACATAGCGAACACATCATCAACGTAGTGAAGCCGTATGGTTGGTTTTTGTGGGGCAGAGGCTAAGGCTTTTTCTTCAAAGGTCTCAAAGCAATTTGCTAAGGGTGGGTAGGTTGGTGAACCCATGGCTGTCCCCTCTATTTGTTTGTAGAAAATTTCCCTCCCAAACGAAATAGCCTGAGTTAATTGTGAACTGAAATTGGGCTGAGATATCTGGAGAAAAATTAGCTTGGATTAGCTCTAAAGTTTCCTCGAGTGGGACATTTGCGAATAAGGAGGAGACGTCAAAGCTGACCATTATGTCAGTATGTTGGAGTGTAAGGTTTTCTATGCTGGCTTTGAAGTGGGCTGAGTTTTTTTATGTGTGATGGTGTGTTGCCAGTATAGTGTTGAGCTCTTTGGCCAAATGTTTAGCTAATTTGTATGTGGGGAATCAACGCCATCCACTATGGGACGTAATGGCACATTTTCTTTATGTATTTTTGGGAGTCCATAAATATGGGGGGGGGGTTATAGAGTTAAACAGCTTTAATCTGTTGGTAACTTCTACAGGCCAAGAAGTGACTTTCTTAAGGAGCCTGTGAAGTTTTCTAATTTGTGAGTTGGTGGGATTGTATTCAATAGGGAGATAAGTAGCCTGAGCTAATGGAAGAGCATTAAACTTACCTGTGTAGTCCTTTTGGTTAGGTACTACAGTTGTATTTCCCTTATCCGCTTTAGTGATAACTAATTCTTTATTATTCCTCATTTCCTGTAGAGCTTTATATTCCTTGTTGGATATATTGGTTTTTGGTGGTCTTGCTTTGGAGAAGACACAAGCTACATCTAGTCTTACGCTGTTGGCGATTTGATGTGGAAGGGGGCGGATGCCACGATCGATCTGGATCATAAAATCCTCACTAGGTATTTTTCTGGGAGCAATACAACACTGTAAGAAAACATTATACAACAGGGCTAAACTAATCTGTTCTAATGACATGGCCCTAAACACTGAAATAAATCGCATCCTCAACACTTTCTCAGCCAATAGTTATCCCCCCCAAAAAAATCCAAAAAATATTAAAACCTACAAACCACAGTTCCCCCCCCCCCCTCCACAACAAGGATTACTCTAAATCCATCACCATTCCCTACATCTGAGGCACTTTGGAAAAAATTACCAAAATCTTAAAAAAACATGACCTGACCTTCTGTTACAGGCCTTACAGAAAATTGGCATCACTTATCCGCTCCACCAAAGACCAACCACTTCCCCTAGACCTACCTGGGGTAGGTCTAGGGGAAGTGGTTGGTCTTTGGTGGAGCGGATCCAAGGGATCCGCTCCACCAAACAAAGTAAGACAGTTTACAACTGCAAGGGACCTACCAGGTCCCTTGCAGTTGTAAACTGTCCTACTTTTGCCAAATAGGCTGGACAGGGCAGCGAATAACAGAATTTCTGAACACAAGGACTACACCCGTTTTCACAAGTGCAGCCATTCTGGTCTTGCAGACCATGCTCTGGATGTACGCCACAGAATACGGTGGAAGAAAGCTACAGTAATACACCGTAGCAAATACAAATTCGAAAGACTATTTATGGAATCGGCCTCAGCCCTAAGAATCTCTCCAAACCTCAACAAATTTAGTTGTATGCAGCTGCCCCAAATTTGGGAGGCTTACATCAGCAGACCTTTAGCCCAATGGCAAAGAACACCTACTTAGCCCACTAGAGGGCACCATCAGGACTTTTAGGAGAACAAATAGCTTCATCTCTTTGTTCTCAGTTACTGTGTTGTATTGCCTACGTGCACATGCCTTTTTTTGTAAGTTCCTTTTGAAAATGGCAATGTGACGTTGCCGAAATATCGGAAATATTTATTAAAGTGTAATTTAATTTATATTGGTATCTACATTGTTCACTTCCTTAAGTGATTTAGTAGAGCTCAGTTTAAAAAAAAAAAAAAAAAAAGGTGTTTACAATTAGAATAAAAGTTTCTGGTTTTGTATTGAAATGATATAACTCCTATATGTTGTTCCTTTATATTCAGGCTATTATTCATTATGAACAAGCTGCAGATTACTTTAGAGGAGAAGAATCAAATAGGTATATTTATTTTAATTTCTTTATTTGTTGAATATAAGTTTAGTGTGATCTTTGCCTGATTTTTATTATGGTAACAGAACATTTACATATGAAATGTTAAATTTTCAGCACGGTTAACTGAGGTCACAACCATATGCCTGGGAAAGGAGTGCCCTTGGTTCAATTCCCGTCACTGATATGAGGAGCTTAGGATCTTTCTCAGACATAGCCAAGTTATTAGTCTTGGGCATGGACTTCAAGGTTTTTCTTCGTTTATCTGGGGTTTTTCATCCCACAAGCAGACAAACTGGCCTTGAGAACTCGACGCCTCTACAGACATAGGATACACCGGCAGGCATAGGGTTAATCACCTTATCCTTGTGTACAGTTGTGGTTAAATGAATAGAAAACCCTCGACACCGCAAAATAAAAGAGGAAAAAAGGGAGAAGAATGTTAATGTTCACATGGAGAGAAGACACAAGAAATAAGAAAAGCCACATTGACTACGTCATTGTTGATAGCGATATCATAAGGCTGGTTCAGGATTACAGGGGATTTGAAATTGGAAATGACCAATACTTAGTAATAAGCAGGATAAAAATGAATATTATATTGAACAGTATGTAAGAAAGTTTTAAAAAGAATTAAAGTTGAGCAGCTTTGACAGGTAAATTGTAGACTCCTATGCAAACATTATTGAAAAAAATTTACAGCAGTTTGAAAACAAGAACCAAACCTTGGGGGTCTCATTGGCAAACTCTGAAGAAGACATTGATTGATTGATTCAACTATGGAGGTATGTGGTGAAGTTTTTGGAAAGGATAGAAAAATAAGAACACCAGGGTGGAATGCAAGAGTCCTGCAAAAAGAAGAAAGCATACCAAATGTCACTAGCAAATAAGTCAGCAGATGCCCTGAAAGTCTGGTCGATGATATTATTAAGAGAGACCTCCAGGGAGTCAGAGACTCATCGAGGGAGGCCAAATACTACACACACCAGCTATCATACTTATTCTTGAATTCATTCACACTGCTTGCACTCACAACATCCAATGGCAATCCATTACAATCACGCACCGCCCTATGAGAGAAAAATCTAGCCCTTACACCCTTCTTGGCGGCCTTCATTCTCAGCTTCTAAGGATACTCTCTCGTTCTTTCCCCACCCTCCATCAATTGAAATCCTGTATGACTCTTTCAGAAGTTTGTAAGTCTCAATCATATCACCCCTCTTTCTCCAGTCTGCAGCCTACAAATACTCAGTCTCTCTTCATAATCAGTATTCCACAATCCTAATATCATTTTTAACATCTCCTTTGTACTCTCTCCAATATATCAGAATCACAACGGAAACCAGGAGACCAGACTTGCACACAATAGTCCAAGTGAGGTTTTATCAAAAGCCTTGTAAAGAGGCAAAATAACATCCTTATCTTTACATGTGAACGTTCATTTCAGCATTGCAATTATCTTTTGAGTTGTATTTGCAATCTTTGCTACATGACCCCCTGAACTTCAACTTCCTATCTATTAACCATTTGACATATAAATTATTTTTAAAGTTGACTCTAAATTCGTTTGAAATTGACTCAAACTTCGTAATGTCTGCGATACATCAAAATCAATTTTGGTGCAATAAACAAGACTTGTCACAGACGTCTTTGTGTGTTAATGGGTTAACACCCCAAGATCTCTAGCCTCATCAGTTTCTTCTAGCCTAATCCCACCAATATAATACAACATTGGATATCTAATCATGCCAAAGTGAATGACTTTACATTTACTGACATTGAACTGACATCCATTTTCCCATGCCCACAATTCCAGCCTATTCAAATCATTCTGCAAAGACTGCATATCAGCAGCATTCCTGATTACCCTACCTATCTTTGCATCATCAGCAAATAACTGTATGTCACTTGTCAAATTCTTCCCAATATCATTAATGTACAGATTGAATAACAGTGGACCAAGCACTGATCCTTTTGGTACACCGCTTGTTACCTTAAACCTTCCAGACTCAGATCCCCCGTGTACTACTTTTTGATATCTGTCAGTCAGCCATTCTCTTATTCATGCTAATATTGTATAACCCAAACCCATTTTCTCCAATTTATGCAGCAGTCTGCGATGCTGTATTCTTTCAAAAGCCTTAGCAAAATCCAAAAGTATCATGGTGTATCCATTCCCCTTGTCTAGTTCAATGGTAACATTGTTATAGAATGTGAGCAGGTTGCTAAAACATGACATTCCCTTAGTAAACCCATGTTCATTGCAAAGTAGATATTCACTGTCAACCCATTTCTGAATGCAGGCCCTAACCAATTTTTCCAAAATCTTCACCACACTCCTGAGATAATAATTGGTCGATAGTTGGATACATCAATTTTTACTCCACCCTTGTGCAATGGAATTACCATACATCCTTTCCATTCCTGTTCTGAGACTCATATTAAACATCCTGGTCAAAGGAATGGCCAGTTCAGCTGAACACTCTTTTAGCACACATGCTGATATCCCATCAGTCCCTATTGCTGAATTCTTATTCAGTTTGTGCAACAACTGTAATACCTCGACCTCACACACCTGCGTTTCTTCATCTAGTGAAGAGGTAACAGTGAGCTCAATGTTGCGTTCACCTGGTTGATAGCTTTTAATGAAATGAGCACTCATTAACTGAACAACCTCTTCTGCATCTGTAACCCTCATGTCATCTGGATTTAGAAGAGTTATTCTTTCGTTATTCATTCTTACTTTTGCTTCCAGCATATCGATAGAATTCTTGTGGGTTGTCTTTAGCACGCAGAGCCAGTTTCATTTCATAATCAACTTTTTTTTGTACAACAGTTGTGACTATTCTAGTCTTCTGCTTATAACGTTCGTAACGGACGTCATCCTTATGCAAACTGTATTCCTTCCACATCATCCTTTTCTTGCGAATCTCTTGATTAATAAGATTACACATCCATTTGACTCCTACTCTATTTATTCTTTGAACTCTCGGTACACATTCTGATATCGCATCATTTAAGTATTGTTTAAATGCTTCCCATGCACTGTCGATATTCTTTCCCTCCAGCAACTGATCCCATTCCACTGAACTAAGTATGCTCCTCAGTTGGTCATAATTTCCTGCTTTGTAGTTCAGCATGTAACCTTTTCTGAATGGAACATTCATAAACTTAGTCACTTCCTAAGTGAGTACCGCATAAACACTGTCACCAACTGGAGGCAGAATAGTTATGTCTTTACCTGAAACGCCCTCTCACACTATAATCAAATCTAACACTCTTTGACCTTGCGTTCCTTCTGCCACATGCTGCTTGAGAAAGTTATCCTGCAACAGTTCAATAAATGCATTTTCATTCTTCTCATGAGATTCTACTGCTACCCAATCTATATTTGGATAATTAAAGTCTCCCATTATGATTACTCTTTTCAGCTCACCTTTTCTATTTGGTGATCCATTTCTTCATCACCAGCATCCGATCCACCAGGTCTGTAACAACACCCCACTATATAATTTGTCTTGTTAGATTCCACCTCACACCAGATGGCTTCAAACTCATTGCAACATGAAATATTGTTAATAGTATTACTACATTCATAGGTCTCAACTCTAACTGGATTTAAGTCATCCAACATCATTAGCAACAAGCCCCCTCCTTTCCTCTCCACTCTATCCTTCCTAAAAATACTGTACCCATGACACTCGATACCAGTTAGTAGGTCTGATTCTGATAGCCAGGTCTCACTAATTCCTACAATCTGAGGTCGCAATATATTAAGGCAACAAACTCTACCTCTTTGTTTCTGATACTCCTAGCATTTGTGTAGAGACATAATAATTGACCTGTATGTTCTTTTGTATACTCTTGTTTGCAGTCTGCTTCACACAGTTGGACATCTTGCAGATCTCTATTCTTCTCTAATGCATTACACATGTAGTCATCTTGCACACATATGATCGGAACCGGACAAACACAAACCCGAAATCATTCTCACCTCGTCATTGTTTCCATGACAAAGCCCATTCCCATCTTTAACACAGTTATATACCATTGTCGCTCTTACACTCACATTCACAGCATTCCTTCCTTTATAATTTAGTTTCCCTGACTCTCTCTCTCTGTGTTAGGTCTCATACCAGTTATTAGTTTTTCCAGACTCCTGATACCAAACACATTCAGGTGTAGGCCATTCCCTCTTATACAGATCCAATCTTCCTTCAAACTCACTCCACACATCCAAAAACTCACATCCATTCCTTGTATGTAGCCTATGCATCAAATCGTTTGCCATCATAGCCCTTCTTTTTAATTCATTTTTATCATAGGGAGGTAAAATACTAACGATTTTCACTTTCTCACTCTTCACTCTTGCCTCTTTCAGCAACTCTTTCATGTCCTCTCCCATACTGAACTTATTGCCAGTTAAATCATTCATACCCGCTACAACTACGATTTCATTTACTTTTCTTTTCTGTTTTTGAATTATGCGCGTTATATTTTTAATTTTTGCTTCAGGAAAACTGGATGTTATAACTCTCTCATCTATAGCATGTTTTATTATAGAGTCACCATACCAAATAACTTCTTTCTTTTTACTACGTCACTTATCTCATTTTCATTATTTTCTGACTTACTGTTTCCTTGCTTTGTTGTTTCTTATTTTCCTGTTCAATTTTCTTTTTTTCTCTATGCTCATTTAAATGTCTCTCAACTTTTTGCAATTCCCGCGTTGTCTCTCTGATGATCTGCTTCAACTTCGCAATTTTGGCAGTTAATTCATTTTCGTTAACCTCATCCATGTGCACAATAACCTCGTTGGCAGGGCTAATCTCCTTGTTATCACCTGCAGTGGTTTTTTTAGAATTACCTTTCTTGCCCTTTTTTGATGCCATTTCAGACGTACACCTAATATCTTGATAAAAATATACGGTAAAATACTAAATACACTATAAAACACTAAAATCTACACTAGTATACTACAAAACACAGATTTTCTAAAGGAAAACACAATAACAGACAAAAATCACCAACTTTACAGGAGCTCTAAATTCGCAGACCAACCGCTATGTATCCTCGAACCAATTGGACATATTCAACCAGAAATGCTTAAGTGTGGAGATATAAAAATTTTGTAGTAACTACACTTCATAATTCAGAAGGCATGGACAGAAGGTTGAATTCTCAATGATTGGACTCATTCAGAATTCAATGAGTCCAATCATTGAATATTACTCATAGTACCCATCTATTAAAAAAGGGAATAAAGCTGAATGTGAGAATTAGAGGAATTTCTCTACTAAGTGTTCCAGGTAAGATTTATGCAAGCATACTTGAAAAGAGGTTGAGAAAGACTGTGGAAGAGAAACTTGAAAAAGAACAAGCTGGGTTCAGGCAAGATCAGATTTTCACTTTAAGACAAATACTTAAAAAATTATGGGAACATGACAAGGATCTGTACTTAAGTTTTGTAGATCTGGAAAAGGCATACAACAGCCCAGAGAAAAGTTTTTCAAAATACTTCAATTGTATGGGGTGAATGGAACATTATACTGAGAAATACATAGTTAGCAGTTAGAATTGAAGGAAATATAGGAAGATGGTTTGATGTAAAATCAGGGTAAGACAAGGATGCACATTATCTCCAGTCTTATTCATCATTTATATGGATCACATTATGAAAGAAAGTGGCATTAGGCCAGGTATTAGAATTGGAGATGTCCAACTTTGATCTTTGTTTTATACAGATGATGTTGTTCTTGTACTAATAAACAAGTACAAGTCTCCAGAATTCACTAACTAAATTGAATAAGAGCTATAACAAATTTGGCATGAAAATCACCAATAAAAACAAAACTATGAAAATAGGCAGGGGCATAGAAAACTTCTTCTGAATTCTGAATGGAGATCCTATAGAACAAGTAAAATATTTCAGCTATTTAGGCATAGTTTTTAGTGAACATGGCAGGTTAAATCTGGAAATAGACAACAGAATAAGCAAAGCTAACATGGCAGTTAGCCAGCTGAATAAATTTATATGGAATAAGAGAAAAATTTGCAAAAACACCAAACTATACAAGACATTGTTCAAATGTATACAAGACAGTGTTCAAACCAGTTTGATTGATATGAGAATTGGGTTAGAAATAAAGTACTTGATCAAAAACTAGAGACCACTGATTTGAGCGTTCTGAGAAAAATTAAGGGAGTGAACCGATTGCATCAATGGCAGAATCATATTAAAAATGAAGATATTAGAAAGGATCTTGACATTATTAGTATTTAAGAATGTGTAAGCAGAGCTAATCTAAGATGGTATGGCCACTTAAATAGAATAGGGGAGGAAAGGTTAGCAAAATGGCACGAAAGAAACCCAGAGGAAGACGAAAGTCTATTTAGATTGATTCAGTCAGAGCTGCCTTAGAAGAATGAAATGTTAGATATGACTATTGCTTATAAGCAATAGACTAATTTGGAGGAATATTGTTGATAGGAGATTAATAATAATGTAAACTTAATCATGTAGTGCTGTTATAGTAACCTGAACACCCCTTGGGGATACACATCAGGAAATTTATATGGAATAAGAGAAAAATTTGCAAAAACACCAAACTCACTACACATCAGGAAATTGGTGATGATGATGATGTTTACTTACTTTTTCAACAGTTGCAAATGCACTGGCAGGAAGTGAACCTAAGTCTTTTGGTTGGAAATGTATGGGTTTGAATCCTATCACTCACATAACATTTTTTAGGCCTTAAGTTTTTCAGGTCTTCCAACTTGTGAGGTGTTCATTTGAATCGTAGTGTAGCATGGGTGGTTTTTGAACGTTTTTAGATGGTAGATTTTTTTATCACCTGGTGACCATTTACTTATTGTGGAATCCTGAAGTCGCTTGAAAATTTTTTGTATTTTGTGTCCTTGAGCAAGATCAACATTTATCCCATGCACCTAGCAGCAGCCAGTGCATCACTTGTATTTCATAGTTTCAAATTAATATTCTTTAAAACTCAGTATTTAAAACGTTAGTTGATTATTTTTAATTTGTCATAAACAGGGATCAGCATCCTAGTTTCTTAACGTGAAACAAAGGGATAATTGGTGAATTCGTATTCAGATAAACTTCATTTCCTGATATATACCCTAATTAGATGACTTGGATAATTTGGATTAACATCTGCCGTGGAGAACATTAAAAAAAAAAAAAAAACTGTTACCATTATTATAACAAGTCTGAACCGACAGACTATGCTTTGAACACCCCTTCATACAGAATTAGGTGGAAGAAAACCAATTTGCTATATAGAAGTCATTAAAAATCAGAAAGATTTTTAGAAACAGCCATGGCTATGAAGCATTTTCCTAGCTAGAACAAGTATGTTTGTATTAATTTGCCAAAAATTTCTGAGATTGTTAAGATCAACACTTACATAGCTGTAATATAAATTAATGATGCTAAGAAATTATATTCTTGGTTTAATTCTTTATCCAAGTGTAAGGGTACACCAAGTATACACTTGGATAAAGGATTAAATCAAGAATAATATTTTCTTGCCATCTTTAATTTATAATAACCTGCTCGTCTCTGCCATCTTTGTGTTTTACGTACTGCAGTAGCAGAGATACTATAATTATTCAGGCTTGTTTCCATATTAATGTTTCAGAAGGTGAAGAGAAAAAGAGAAGGGAAACATGCATACAGAAGAAGAAAAATACTCTTGAACATCTGATCTGTAGAGAGAGAGAGAGAGAGAGGGGGGGGGATCATCTAGTCTCCAAACCATAACATGTCCTCAGAAATGCTGTCTTCGGTCTATACACTATTACAGCTTCCTTCCAGGAAAGAGCAGTGTAGATGGCAGTAAGATTATGCACCAGCTGATGTGGAAGCTGCTTTATCCTAAAGTAGGGGAAGATACTGGATCTCTGCAGTATGTTTGACATATCCTCGATGGGTATCACTCACACTGCATCTAGAAGGTGGGGAGGGGTAGAAAACAGTGCCCTTGCTCTAGGAACCAAACATGGCAACTACTTCAGGTCCCCCAGTAAGCAAGGTGGTGGTATTTTACTGGGTGATGAAAGTCATCTTCATCTACTAACTCAGTACTCATCTCAAAGCCCTGTTCTTCTCTGACATAAATGAACAATGGATAAACAAAGTAATTAGTAGATCAATAAAACAAGGAGCAGAAGATGTTTTTGGAATAATAGATAAAGAATAGAAGAGAAAATATTAAATTGGGAATGTTGAAACATCAATAGAGAAAGATGGAAAACAAAATACTTGCAGAAACAAACATCAGAATCACTTTTAATTTCTTTTAATTCTGTAAATGCTTACAGAAGTCAGATATCTGAATCTGTTAAATATCTGTTTGATTCCTCCAGTATACCTGAAGAATGCAAAAAGCTAAAATAACAGCAGTTTTTAAGAAGGGAAATAAAAGTTTATATGAATATAGTGATATTAGTATTTTTGTGGTTTCCATTTGCAAAAGGTTATTAGTAAACCCATAATTCATTTGTACCATGGGTAGACTAAGGATTTTTTTTTTACATCAATTTTATATGCATTTTTTTTGTAATTTTTTAAATTTATTTTTGCATAGTTCAGAAACCCTGCTCTAGAGACCAAACATAGAATGTTTTTCAAGCCACTTCAGGCCTCCAATAAGTGCAGCAGTTCTCTCACACTATGCGATGAAATTCATCTTCCACATAAAGACAATCGCAAACTTCCATACCCAAGGGGGGGGGGGCAACCCACGACCTGCTGGTTGGAGAGTGGGTACACTAACCAGTTGGCCAACAAGGCTGGCAAATATGTCATGCTAAACCATCATCATCATCAAATTCCTGATACTTTTTACTGTATCAGTCCACCATACAGGAACACCAGGACAATGTCAGTGGCTTGGTGTTCCATCTGTACTGGTTTTTGTTTTGTCTTTATTTATATTTAATCTTTACTTTCTGCATTCAATTCATTGATAATTTCTTTTAATGAGTTGCCTTGAAGAACAATGCTATTAGCAAATCATAGTTGATTCAGCTATTTTTAATTTTCTGTAATTTCTCACATTTTTCTATTCAGCTTTTTAAATATTTTTTTCTAGAGTTACTGCACATAGTTAAGGTGAAGTGGTATCTCCTTGTCAAGCCTCATTTTTATTTTGAATATTGCATTTGTTCATGATTTTATAGATGTAGTTGAATTTTTATATACAATCAAATATATCATAAAAGTTTTCAGTACTCTATGATTTTTAAGGGCTTTTTAAATAACAGAGAATACTGATTAACAGTTACTTTCAAAAAGAAGTTTATCTTCTTAGTTTGTATTTCATGAACTAAGTTAACTAAATATACTATTATTTTTACATGACACCTCCAGGGAGTCCAAAGACTCATCGAGGGAAGGCACCTATTCTACAACTCTCCATCTCAATTCCATCCACGAACTACAGCAAACCTCTTCATCAATACCATCTACTGCCCACCACCACTAGTATTTTCACAGACAATCAAAAACATCCATGCCCTCAGCGGGATTTGAATCTGCAGCCTTTTGGCTGGAGAGCAGATAAACTATCCACTTGGCTAACCAAGATGGCCATATATTCTACAAACTTTTGTTAATCTCTGTTATGAGTTGTATTTCTACATTAAATAGTTGGTTGTAAGTATTAAACTTAAATGGCATTGAAAAACTGAAATCTAAGCATAGTTTGGAAAACCAACATCTGTTTTTTTAACTTGCAGCTATGATAACCAGGGAGCAAGCATTAATGTTCTTGTAAATCCACATCCATAGTGAGATTCCACTGCACAGCCTTTTGATCATTGGTATACTGCTCACTGAGTCAACCAGGCTGATAAAAATAGGTTTTGATGAGGATGGGATGGCAAATTTTTTTCTTATGAAATTTTTTTTTTTTTTTGCCAAAAAAAAACTGGCAAACTCTTATTCTCTTATTCCACATGAAAATTGATCACCTACAGACATAATATATAATATGTGCCACAATCATCCAACATTTAACATTTCCGTCCACTATTTTGGGAAAGGCAAAGAATCATCATCATCATCATCATCAAATTCCTGCCATGTACCCTCAAGGGGTGTACAGGATATGACAGTACTACATGAAAAAATTATATCGTTACTAACTTCCTATCTACAATTTTCCTCCAAATCAGTCTGTTACTTGTCAAGACTCCAACATTATCAGATCTTATATTATCTATCGTCTAAGGCACTTTGTACCATATCAATCCACCTATATCTTGGTCTTCCTCTGGGTCGTTTTCCTGCCAACCTGGCAGAGAACACTTGTTTTGCTAATCTTTCCTCTCCCATTCTATTTAAGTGACCATACCACCTGAGATTAGCTCTGCTAACACATTCCTGGATGCTGACAATGTCAAGTTCTTTCCTAATATCCTCATTTTTAATATGATATTGCCATTGATTCCATCTGTTCACGCCTCTAATCTTTCTCAGGACTCTCATGACTGCGGTCTCTAGTCTTTGGTCAAGTGTTTCACTTCTGACCCAGTTCTCAGATCCATAAGTTAAAACTGGTTTGAACACTGTCTTGTAAACAGCTAATTTAGTGTTCCAACTAATTTCTCTCTTATTCCATATGAATTTATTCAATTGACTTCCCACCATACCAGCTTTGCTGATTCTGTTGTCTATTTCTATATTTAATTTACCATCTTCAGTAAAAAACGTGCCTAAGTAGCTGAAATGTTTTACTTGTTCCACAGGTTCTCCATTCACAACACAGTTGACATTTTCAATGATTCTGCCTATTTTCATTGTCTTTGTCTTTTTATTGCTGACCTTCATACCATATCTATTACAACAGCTATTCAATTTAGTCAGAGAATCTTGCAGACTTGTAGCAGATTTATTTAGAAGTATAACATCATCCGCATAAAGCAAAGAGCTGACATTAACATCTCCAATTTTGATATCATGTTTAATACCACTTTCCTTCATAATGTGATCCATATAGATAATGAATAACAGAGGGGATAATGTACATCCTTGTCTCGCACCAGATTTAACATTAAACCATCTTCCTGTACTTCCTTCAATTCTAACTACTGACTTTCAACTCAAATAAAGACTAAGTATTGCTTGATATAATGCCCCATTGACACCATATAACTGCAGCGTATTGAATAGCTTCTCTCTTGGCACCTTGTCATATGCCTTTTCTAAATCGACAAAACTTAAATACAGATCTTTGTTATATTCCCATGCTTTCTCGACTATTTGTCGTAAAGTGAAGATCTGATCCTGACAGCCTCTATTTGGCCTGAATCCAGCTTGTTCTTCACCAAGCATTTCTTCCACAATTCTTCTCAACCGTTTCTCAAGTATACTTGCATAGATCTTGCCAGGAACACTCAGTAGGGAAATACCTCTGTAATTCTCACATTCAGTTTTATTTCCCTTTTTATATATGGGTACTATGAGAGCTCTACTCCAATCATTGGGAATTTGTCCCTCTGTCCAGGCTTTCTGAACTACGCAGTGCAGCCAATGTAAGACTCTTATACCACCATACTTCAGCATTTCTGGTCAAATATCATCTACTCCTGCTGCCTTTCCACATTTCAAGCCTTTGATGGCTTTTTCTACTTCAAGTATGGATATGTATTCCTGACTGCAATGCTGGTCAGTGTTTTTTATCACTGTGCTGTCATCACTGCTTGTTTCATTTAGCAGTTTTTCAAAGTAATTATTCCATACTTCAAGGATATCTTTTTCTCCTGTTTTCATGTCACCTTTATCATCTCTAACTCCTTTTACAGCACTCTTTCCTCCATTCCTAAGCTTCTTCAACAACCTCCAGAATATTTTGCCACCTTCTTGATATTTATTTTCTATATTCTTGCCAAAGTCCTCCCATGACTTTTGTTTAGCTTGTTTTACACACTGTTTAGCTTACTTATATTTGTCCCTGTGTTCTATAAGAGTAAAAGCTGACGTATTTGCCAGGAACTTTTGATATGCTTTCTTCTTTTCCTTCACTGTCTCTTTAACTTCCTGTATCCACCAGGGAGTTCTGATTTTTTTATTCTTGCACACAACCTCACCACATGCCTCTCTGGCAGAATCAATCAATGTTTTCTTCAGAGTTTGCCACTGAATCTCCAAGGTTTGATTCCTGTTCTCAAACTCTTTCATTTTCTTTTCAATAATCTTTCTGTATTTTAATCTACAGTTCACATCTGAGAGCTGCTCAACTTTTATTCGCTTTAAAACTTTCTTACATGTTATTCTTTTCAATATGAAATTCAATTTTATCCTGCTCAAGACTAAATAGTGATCACTTCCAATTTCAAATCCTCTGTACACTCTGGTGTCCTGCTCCAGGGAGAAAACATCACTATCAACAATAACATAGTCAATGAGACTTTTCTTATTCCTTGCCTCTTCTCTCCATGTGAATTTGTGCGCATTTTTATGTTGGAACATGGTGTTAGTAATAACCAGTCCATGTCCTGAGCAGAAATCCAACAGATATTTGCCATTATTATTAGCTTTGCTCTTTTCTCCAAATTTTCCCAAAATATTTTTGTATGTCTCACAATCATTTCCTACTCTGCCATTTAGATCCCCAACAAGGACCAACTTTTCCTTTTTCATTGTGTCAGTTGCTTTTTCTAAAGCATCAAAAAATTCCTCCACTTCTACCTTAGTAGAACCTTCTATGGGACCATAGGCACAAATAAGTCTCATTGTCCAGTTCCCCATTCTCATATTTGCCCACATTACTCTACTTGAGACTGACTGCCATTCAAGAAGATTAGCCTCGTATTTTGTGTTGAATATTATGGCTACTCCTTCTTTTCCTTGATTGCCATTGCCTGAATATAACATTTTGTATTTATTGCTCAGAAAGATTAATGGTATCATTAAGAGATGAAAAATAATTCTAGTGATAGCTGAAAGAATTCATGAGTGTTTTTTTTTACTTAAGTTTGCTTTAAAAAATACCATTATTGTTGACCGTCATTATGTGATAACTTAGCTAAATAAGTAATATTTGTTGTTTATTTGTAATAATAGTGTTCATTAGAATTGAGAATTCTCTCTTATGAAAGAATTTTGAGCATGAATAGTGTTTCAGAGGGTGCTTAAGGGGTAAAGCTATATCACTGAGAGGAGACCTCCACATAGCCTTTAAAGAAAAGCAGAGAACCGATCAGAGCTTATGACCTAATGTCCAATCCTCACCTACTCGTGGTGCACCCTGTTAGGTGCACCACGTAATGTTATCACATAGTGACCTGGATACTGATCAAACAAGGATTGGCTGGCAATTTTGGATTTAGTCGACCAAATTGTATTCTTATTGGCCTAAACCAAAATATCAAATGGTGGTACAACATGACAGAATTTCATGCCAGCTAGGTCATCGCCCAGTTAAACAAGGACCTCTGTTGTTTTTGCCAGGGAACCAGGGCAAACAGCTAAAAGTCAGCTACTGGAACAAATCCTAAAACCCACCCCAACTCAACATCACAAGAGTTCAAAATCAGTGCTATCAACATAAGAAGCCTGAATGTCAAAGAAATGGAGCTAGCTGAGGAATTGGATGAGTTCCAGATCTACATAATAGGGTTGACTGAAACAAAAAAGGCAAAAAATGGTGGGATCTTTCTGAGCAATAAATACAAAATGTTATATTCGGGCAATGACAATCAAGGAAAAGAAGGAGTAGCCATAGTATTCAACACTAAATATGAGGCTAATCTTCTTGAATGGCAGGCAATATCAAGTAGAGCGATGTGGGCAAATATCAGAATAGGGAACTGGACAATGAGAATTATTTGTGCCTATGGTCCCACAGAAGGTTCTACTAAGGTAGAAGTGGAGAATTTTTTGAGACTTTAGAGAAAGCAACTGACACAATGAAAAAGGAAAACTTGGTCCTTGTTGAGGATCTTAATAGCAGATTTGGAAATGACTGTCAGACATACAAAAATATATTGGGAAAATTTGGAGAAAAGAGCAAAAGCTAATAATAAATACCTGTTGGATTTCTGTTCAGGACATGGACTGGTTATTACTAACACAATGTTCCAACATAAAAATGTGCACAAATTCACATGGAGAGAGAAGAGGCAAGGAATAAGAAAAGTCTCATTGACTCTGTTATTGTTGATAGTGATGTTTTCTCGCTGGTGCAGGACACCAGAGTGTACAGAGAATTTGAAATTGGAAGTGATCACCATTTAGTCTTGAGAAGGATAAAATTAAATTTCATATTGAAAAGAAGAACATGTTAGAAAGTTTTAAAACGAATAAAAGTTGAGCAGCTCTCAGATGTGAAATGTAGACTAAAATACACAAACATGATTGAAGAAAAAATGAAAGAGTTTGAGAACAGGAACCAAACCTTGGAGAACACTGATTGATTCAGCCAGAGAGGCTGTCTGTAAGAATAGAAAATCAGAACTCCATGGTGGGCACAGGAAGTTAAAAAGGCAGTGAAAGAAAAGAAGAAAGCATATCGAAAGTTCCTGATAAATAAGTCAGCTTGTGCTCTTAGAGAATACAGAAACAAATGTAAGGAAGCCAAACACTATGTAAAAGTAGCTAAACAAAAGTCATGGGAGGACTTTGGTAAGAACATGGAAAATAAATATCAAGAAGGTGGCAAGATATTCTGGAGGTTGTTGAAGAAGCTCAGAAATGGAGGAAAGAGTGCTGTCAAAGGAATTAGAGATGATAAAGGTGACATGAAAACAGGAGAAAAAAATATCCTTGAAGTATGGAGTAATTACTTTGAAAAATTGCTAAATGGAACATGCAGTGATGACAGCACAGTGGTAAAAAATACTGACCAGGCATGCCGTCAGGAATATATACAGGGCTGCCCCGTGCAGTAGCATATTTTGTCGCCCCTTCTCCCTTATTTTTCGTATAGTTTATGCCGACTTTACTGCCCCATGTAAATGCATGTCTTGCACCGTCGGTACAGCCTGCCCTGAATACATATCCATACTTGAAGTAGAAAAAGCCATCAAAGGCTTAAAATGTGGAAAGGCAGCAGGAGGGATGATATTCGACCAAAAATGCTGAAGTATGGTGGTATAAAAGTCTTACAGTGGCTGCACTCATAGTTCAGGAGGCCTGGACAGAGGGACGAATTCCAGATGTTTTTAGTAGAGCTCTCATAGTACCCATATATAAAAAGGTAAATAAAACTGAATGTGAGAATTACAGAGGTATTTTTTTACTGAGTGTTCCTGGTAAGATATATGCAAGTATACTTGAGAAACAGTTGAGAAGAATTATGGAAGAAAAGCTTGGTGAAGAACAAGCTGGATTCAGGCCAAATAGAGGCTGTCAGGATCAGATTTTCACTTTACAACAGATAGTTGAGAAATCATAGGAATATAACAAAGATCTTTATTTAAGTTTTGTAGGTATGGAAAAGGCATAAGACAAGGTGCCAAAAGAGAAGCTATTCAAAATGCTACACTTATATGATGTCAATTGGACATTATATCAATCAATACTTAGTCTTTATTTGAGTTGTAAGTCAGCAGTTAGAATTGAGTTCAGGAAGGTGGTTTAATGTTAAATCTGGTGTGAGACAAGGATGTACATTATCCCCTCTGTTATTCATTATCTATATGGATCACATTATGAAAGAAAAGTGGTATTAAACATGATATGAGAATTGGAGATGTTAATGTCAGCCCTTTGCTTTATGCAGATGATGTTATACTTCTAAATAAATCCACTACAAGTCTGCAAGATTCTCTGACTAAATTGAATAACTGTTGTAATAGATATGGTATGAAGGTCAGCAATAAAAAGACAAAGACAGTGAAAATTGGCAGAATCATTGAAAATGTCAACTGTATTGTGAATGGAGAATCTGTGGAACAAGTAAAACATTTCAGCTACTTAGGCACGATTTTTAGTGAAGATTGTAAATTCAATAAAGAAATTGACAACAGAATCAGCAAAGCTGGTATGGTGGGAAGTCAATTGAATAAATTCATATGGAATAAGAGAGAAATTAGTCGGAACACTAAATTAGCTGTATACAAGACAGTGTTGAAACCAGTTTTAACTTATGGATCTGAGAGCTGGGTCAGAAGTAAAACACTTCACCAAAGACTCGAGACCACAAATATGAGAGTCCTGAGAAAGATTAGAGGTGTGAACAGATGGAATCAATGGCAATATCTTATTAAAAACGAGGATATTAGGAAAGAACTTGACATTGTCAGCATCCTGGAATGCGTTAGGATAGCTAATCTCAGGTGGTATGGTCACTTAAATAGAATGGGAGAGAAAAGATTAGCAAAACAAGTGTTCTCTGCCAGGTTGGTAGGAAAATGACCCAAAGGAAGACCAAGATATAGGTGGATTGATACAGTAAAAAGTTTCTTAGAAGATAGGAATATAAGATCGGATAATGTGGAGTCTTAACAGGTAACAGATTGATTTTAAGGAAAATTGTAGATATGAAGTTAGTAATGATGTAATTTTTCATGAAGTACTATCATATCCTGTACTCCTCTTGAGGGTATATATCAGGAATTTGATGATAATAGTGTTTGGGATAGTTTTCTAAAATTTGGTAAATACATTGAATCCTTCCATATAGCTTATGGGGAAAACAGTATGCTAATATCAAAGTTGAAAAAATGTTACACACTCACATAGCACAATGATGTTTATATGAGTGGTGGCATCGTTGTGACCATTTAGCCAAGACCAATTTTTATGCAATTGAAAAAAAAACAAAAAAAACTTAATAATTTGTGTTTAGAAATATGTTTTTGAAACAAAAATGCTGAATTTGAGAATTTTGAAAATATTGTATGATATAAAATTGTTTGGTAGTAATTATGATGAATATATCCTGTTAAATCCTATGTGAATGTAACATTTGCAGTATTCAATAGTGTGAATAACTAAACTGCTGCTTTCCTGTTTGGTAAGCCTAGCTTAACATAAACTATTTTATTTAGTCATTTTGCTTTTATCACAATTTCTTTTACTTCATGCAGTTCGGCAAATAAATGCCTCCTTCATGTTGCCAAATATTGTGCCCAGTTAGAAAAATATGACAGAGCCATTGAAATATATGAACAGGTAGTTCACTTTTGATTTTATTTAGCTAATTGTTTTCATACTTAAGTCATATGTTTTTTCTTTTTATGCTGTATATATATACAGACTTTTATTTCATTAAATCAACAAAGTGGATGCTAGCAATAATCTGTTCAGCTTATTCTTCTGGTTCCATTAAAAGTATATTCTGCATATGAATGTGAATATTGTATTCAATACATTCTGTGAATATGCTGCTCCATTTCATTTTCAAAAGAATGACACATGCTCTTTGGTTGTAAAGATGTATTTTCAAATCCTGTTTGGAATATGAGTTACAGTTATAAGTATCTTGCAACTGAGAGTTAACTGGTCTAATAGGTAGAATTCCTACCTTCCAAAAAATACAGATTAGCTAGATAAATCAAGGCTTGATATTCATCTGTCTTCAGTTGTTTACCTCTGAAAGATATGCTCACTAAGCAATCCTGCAACAGTTCTTCACTCAGGGAAAAAAACACAACCAGGTGTACAGCAATGAAATGCAGGTAGGTTGAAGCATCCATCACTAACGACGATGAAAGAAGCAACTTCTTTCATTCAAAACATAGGAACTTGCACATAGCCTTAGAAGGTGCCATGACTTCATTATCACACCACTATTTTACTATCTCAAAGCAGTAGCTGTTAAGTTTGAGACATTCTGGGACATAAAGTGGAAGAAGAGATGCATCACCATCTACTTCCTCCACGTTATGTACTGTTGTAGCCGAATTTTGCAGTTTCCTGAAAATAAGATTTATCCCAGGCTGCTCTATTTTTGAACATCAAGGTGTTATTTCTGAGTTCATTGCATTTTGCTGATATGGATTTTCCTCTCCTAAATTGAATTCCAGGTCCGCGCGGTTAGCCTAGTGGCTGTGCGCTTCGCAACCATATGCCTGGGGAAGGAGTGTCCTAGGTTCGATTCCCGTCGGTGACGTGAGGAGCTGAAGGATCTTTCTCGGCCATAGCCAAGTTAGCCGGTCTTGGGCGTGGACAGCAGGGTTTTTTCCCTCAGTTTATTCTGGGGTTTTTCATCCCGCAAAGCAGGCAAACTGGCTTAGAATTCAACACTACAGGCCATAGGATACACCGGGGCATAAGGCTTGACCACCTTATCCTGTAAACGGAGTGAGGTCCGGTGATCAATGGACCCTCGACACCGTAAGGTAAAAGAGGGTATAAGGAAGATGAGATGAGATGAGAAATTGAATTCCAAAATGAGCATTTTTGGTTTTTTTTGATGGTTATGAACTAGTCATAATTTTTATTTTGCAGCTATAACTGAGCACTTTTTTTTTTTTTTTTTAATTTTAATTTTTATTTTTTAATTAAATCCAGAATTACCTTATGAAAATAACTGCCACATTGCAGCAATGTCTGATAAGCCAGTAATTCTGTATAAATTGACACACAACTCACCTTAACTAGTTTCTCTAGTGATTAAATTAAGTGAAGCCAAAGGACTGCATTTTGCATGTGAATTAAAATGAATCATATTTCAAAACGTAAACTAAGAAGCATATCAAAATACATATCACAGGGGGAATTACATATTCTTCTTCTCTTCAAGGATTAGGCATTTGCTTGTTCTGGTTTCACTGGTCTTTCCAGCTTGTTGCTGGTCTTCCTCTCTTTTTCCCTTTGGTCTATATTTATCCACCTCTTTTGGTAGCTGGTATCTTTCCATCCAAGATAGATGTTCTTTCCCTCTCTCTCTCTGCGTATGTATTCCTTTATCTTTTCATTTATATTATAAATATCTAGTTCTTTTCTGATGTCTTTATTCCTTAATATCTTCATATCTTCTTAAAAATCTTCTTAATCGTTCTTAAAAATCTCATCTCTGCAGCTTGTATTTTACTGTCATATTTCTTTTTAACCATCTATGTTTCTCAATCTTGTAGTAGAGTGGGAGTGCCATTACTTTATAAAATTTTAGTTGCATTTCTTGTCTTGTTTTTTTTTATTCAGTGACCTTTTAATTTTTCCATAGATTTTCTGAAATCTCTTTATTTTTTCATCTCTATCTTTATCTTTTAGATATGTTATTATGCAGACTAAATAATTAAAATGTGATATCTGTTGTATTATTTTATTTTCTATAACTATTTTTGATCTAACATGATTCTGACCTTTAAATGGTGTGAATTTTGTTTTCTTGTGTGAAAATTTTAAATCTTGTTGTTGGCTTATTTTGTTTAGTTCGTAAACTGATTTTTGAAGGTCATCTTCATTGTCTTGTAATGTAATCTGATTATCTGCATACAATATTGTATTGATAACAGTTCTTCTGCATATCAACAAGTTGTGGAGTGGAGGGGCTGATTAATTTGGACATAAATTTATAATACAAATGATTTACTTTATGTAATGGTTTACTCTTATATGTTATATATTCTATTCTCTAAGATTGTTATTAATTTTATTTAAACCTGCTCTGTACCCATACGATAAATAAGATAACATTTATATATAAATTTAATTTGATTTAGTGGTTGGTTAGAATATTTCAGATCTATACATGATGGCATACTGACTTCAAAATCAGCATTTTGTTTTTGTTCAAAGAATGAAGCTGAAACCATAAACCACAAACATATAAATATATACATTTTTTTTATCTTTATCTCTCTAAGATAAAGAGATCTAACATTCATATTCTGTATAGTACTGCAATTAGTAAATTCTCATACTATGTATCTAACTTCTTAATAGTACAAAGAATAGTTAAATGGCCATTTTAGGAATTGCATAGTATGAGTTGTATAAATAAACACACACACAGGAAAACCTCACTTAATGCAAATTTGATATGTGCGATAATCAGTTAGCATGATTGAGTAAAATGATACTATTTCTGGCATCAAACGAGTGATTAATCGGTTAATGCGATTTTTTTACGTTATCCAAAATTTTACGTTATCCAAAATTTTTGGTCACCAATCTGCAGCAAGCAGAAAAGCTGCAAGTCATTAAGATAAATGAAAGTGGAGGGTAATACAATGATTGTGCAAGACCTGGGATACAGCAAGTCTACAGTTTGGACTATATTAAATAAGAGCAAAGACTACAAAGAGCAAGGAAAAGTTGCTACTGCTTCTTTAAGCATACTGATCACCCAAAATAGAAGCCATTTAATGATCAAGATGGAGCGTCTTCTATCACTCTGGATTGAGGATTATAACCAAAAAAAAGAATGCCTCTTAGTAAAGGGAATATTCAGGCAAAAACTATCAATATTTTTATCTCATTGAAAGAGATCGAATTTCAAGAGGATGTGAAAGCTTTACTGTGAGTTAGGATGGTTTGACCATTCTTAAAATCCAACTGGACTAAATAACATAAGAATAACTGGGGAATCTGCTAGTGCTGATAAAGATTCTGTGGCCAAGTTTCCTGAAGGATAATTTACGAGAATGATTATGACGATTGGCAAATATTCAATGTCGACAAAATTGGTCTCTTTTGGAAGAATATGCCAACAAAAACTTTCCTAGCTAAAACTGAAGTACCTCAACCAAGATACAAAGTATCTAAAGATCATCTTATGCTTTTATTAGGAAGCAATGCAGAAGGCGACTTTAAACTCAAGCCTATGTTAGTTTATTGTGTGCAAAATCCAAGATCTAACATTATTGAAGAAATCAGCACAATTGGAAAAGAACATGAATTTAATGAACTGGAAAATAAAAATGTGAGAAACTTGCTCAATTCCCATTCAGAACAGTTAAGCAAGAATGATCTCCTTCAACTAGAAGAACAGCGTGCATATGAAAAAGAAGAAGATAAGGAGTGCGAACAAGAAGAGAATATTATGACTAAGAAGCCAACTGCAAAAGAACTTGAGCTAGTTTTCAATCACATTGAGTATGTTAAGGAAATTTTGTTTGTTGCTGATCCTGTTATAGAACAAAGCTTTGAAGTCCGCAGAAATCTTGATAAAGCGTCGCCACCTATCGCAAATTCCATGACAAGATGAAAAAGTCGAGTACGATTCAAACATATTTACTTAAGTTTTTTGTAAAAAAAAGTAGCTCAATCAATTGTTTAGACATTAAATAAAAATTTAAGCAACTGATTTTTCTTAAATTCCCTGGCAGTCAATCAGACCTAGATTTTTCTCAAAATTGATGATTTTTTAAATCCTCTAATATAGCTTATACTGTAATTTTTTTTTCCAAATTTACGCTAACCGATGGATGAATTACAGTTATTCCTATTGTTTAATCTACTCGCTTAACGCGATTTCACTTAGCACACATCAATTGATGGATTAATTAATTGCACTAAGCGAGGTTTTCCTGTATATATACATATATATAGTGATCCTTGAAGAACATGGGTTTGAACAGCACGGATCCATTTTATGCAGTTTTTTTATGAATAAATATATTGGAAAAATTTTTGGAGATTTGTGACAATTTGAAAAACTCTCACACGAACCGTGTAGTCTTAGAAATATCGAAAAAATTAAGAGAAAGTTAGGTATGTTAGGAATGCATAAAATATATGCAAATACTAGTCAAGTTTATCATCTACTACCATAAAGTATACACAAATCTATTATAAAAAATTAAAATTTATGAAATCGTATACACACAAACACTTACGGACTGTCCATGGCCATTTGCAGTTGAGAGAAATGTAAACAAACGTAAAGATGCAGTATTTAATCATAACTGCATAAAATAAAATTTTTATAACAATTCATTCATTAGTGTATATGAGCTAGGCTACCACAAAGCAATCATATTGCTGCTGCTTCGTTATCAATGCACGAATCGTTATACATTTCATGTACTTCTATACTTTTCATTTTTGATGTTTAGGGTTAGTAATACGTATAACACGTACAGTGTTTTGCATCATATAAGACAATATTGATGCAGGTACTGACAGATAGATGACTTATCTTGTAAACAGACTAGGTAAAGTTATGATAGCGATAAATACAGTACAGTACTTAAATGTATTTTTACTTCCTTATGATCTTCTTTAATAATCATTTTCTTTTCTCCCCCCCATTGCTATTAGAGTATTCGAGGGCTAGGGGTGAATCTTTCCTATTTTGCTATTTCATCTTATGTGGAAAGGGCCTCTGCAACCCTACCACTTTCTTCTTGCAGTGACTTCACTCCAAAATGCTACTCTGATTGTGCCTAATAACGCATCTCATGCTGCATCGGCTGTCGCGCAGAATAATCAGAGCCGCGTTCAGGGCTTAGGCAGAGGGTCCTGTTCGAGAAGTATATTACAATCTCCATCAAAAGTCAGTGATACCGTGAATGAGCAACACAGAATGTATAAGATTAATCTTAGAAAAGAATTTTACATAGGTACATGGAATGTCCGGGGTTTACAGATGGGTACTCTTGAGATTGTCTGTAAAGAGATGGATAGGTATAAAATTAACATCTTGGGAATTACAGAGACCAGATGGAATGGAGAAGGTCACTTCAAAAGACAGGATGGTAAGCTAGTTATTTACTCAGGTGGTGACTCAAAACATCATGGGGTAGCTGTGATACTGAAGACAACTCAGGCAAGAAGCCTTCTTGGTTATAACCCCATTAATGATAGGATACTCTCCATTAGACTTAAGGCTCAGCCTACCAATGTATCAATTGTGGTAGTTTATGCACACACGGATGGGTCTGAAGAAGAGAGTGAAGAATTCTATGAAAACTTGCAAACTGTTTTGGACTGCCTACCAAGGAGAGACATACTGTACATCTTAGGAGACTTAAATGCAAAAGGGGGAAAGAGTATGAGAGTCAGGCCGGAGTGTGGCATGTTTGGTCTGGGTGAACGTAACACCCATGGTGAAAGACTGTTGGAATTTGCCCGTGCTAACAGATTAGTTATTACCAATACCTGCTTCCAGAAACATCCACGACGGACCTATACTTGGACATCCAACATTGATAGGTCAAGGCACCAGATTGATTACATCCTGGCTCTCCAGCTGTGGAAGACAAGCATCTCTGATGTGCATACTTGTCCTGGAGCAGATTGTGGTACAGACCATCAGCTGGTAAGAGTCAAAGTAAGACTAAGACTCCGAAGACTTCCAGATCAGGCACATTCCACTAGATTGGATGTTAGAGTAATTCCTAGTGGATTCACAGAAGAAACATCAACTCGGCTGGATGATTTTTTGGAGACCAATGAGGAAATCTCACCAGAAATGCTTTGGGAAGGAGTCAAGATCATAATACAGGATACAGCGAAGATGTATCTCGGCCCAATAAGAAAACCAAGAGACCCGTGGATATCAGATTCAACGTGGGAACTAATCAAAAGAAGGCGGTTGGAAAAACAAAGAGACACAGGGACCGAAGAATACAAGAGATTACATAGAGAAATCAGAAGAGCCATCAAGCAGGATATGGAAAAGTTCTATACTAATAAATGTGAAGAAATAGAAGTCCAGATGAGAAGGCATAATTATAAAAGGATGTTTTATTTAGTTCGTGACTTAAAGCAGAAGTTTAAGCCTAAATTGAATGTCATCAAAGACAGGAATGGATCATTACTAACAGAAGAGTTGGAAATCAAAAACAGATGGAAAGAATACTGTGAGGAACTGTACAGCAGAGTGGATAAAGAAAATGTGGAGTCCTCCCACCAAGAAAATTTTGATTTGGAACCTCCTCCACTTAGGCATGAAGTTGAAAGAGCAGTTAAGCAGCTCAACAGCAATAAGGCCCCAGGTGCAGATGAAATCCCATCATAGATTGATTTCAAGGATATGGGAGACAGGATCATGGCCTAGAGACTGGAAGAAGTCAGTTTTTATACCACTACACAAGAAAGGTGATATGAAGGCATGCAAGAATTATAGAACTATTAGTTTGATATCTCATGCAAGCAAAATTTTATTAAAGATCATGCTAAATAGGATTGAGGCCAAAGTTGAGGCAGAGATGCCCGAGGAACAAGCAGGTTTCAGGAAAGGTAGGGGGCACCAGAGATCAGATCCTTTGCCTTAGACAGATCATAGAAAAATATAAAGAATTCAGACTCCCTCTGGTAATGTGTTTCTTAGACTACTCTAAAACTTTTGACTATGTTGAGCATGTGAAACTGTGGGAAGTAATGGAAAGAATGGGTTTTCCTCAACACACTATCAGATTGATAGCCAACTTGTATAAGGAGAAAGAAGCCACAGTAAGAACAGGTGTTGGATTAACTGACTGGCTTCAAGTTGGAAAAGGAGTTAGACAAGGATGTTTATTTTCTCCTCGCTTGTTTAGTATATATGCAGAGGACATCATGCGTGAAGCATTGGATGAGCTCAGGACAGGAATTACGATAGGAGGTAGATTGATCAGTAATCTTAGGTACGCTGATGATACAGTACTCCTTTGTAATGACATGGAAGAACTAGGACTAATTCTTGACAAAGTTAACAAGATCAGTAATAGCAGAGGACTTCAACTCAATTCTAGCAAGACAAAGATCATGGTTCTCAAAGGAAAAACAAACAGAGAAGCTCTTGAGAAACAAATGTATCTTAATGGAGAAAGAATTGAGGACGTCAGCAAGTTTGAGTACCTGGGATCCATTATTAACGTGAAGAATTGCTGTTCAGAAGATGTCAGAAAAAGGTTAGGAATGGCTAAAACAACAGTCAGAGACCCGTCTAAAATCTGGAAGGATGGATCTATCTCCATGGGAACAAAGTTGAGGATTTTAGATGCAGTTGTTTTTCCAACAGCAACTTATGGATGCGAGACTTGGAACCTAAAGAAGTCAGATAAGAAACGGATATCTGCTTTTGAGATGTGGTGTTACAGAAGGCTGTTGAGGATATCATACACTGAAAGGCGTACAAATGAATGGGTGTTAGAAAAGATTAGTAGAACTTTAAGGCTCCTTAAGGATATTGACAGAAGAAAATTAAAATATTTTGGACACATAGAAAGGATGGAAGGGGGACTTCTCAGAACAGTAATAGAAGGTAAAGTTCCTGGAAAAAGAGGCAGGGGTAGACCATCAATGAGATGGATGGATGGCGTGTGTGGAGTGACTGATCTTCAGAGAGTTGAGGCTGCCAGAAGGGCAAACAACAGGACTACATGGCGAGGCCTAGTGTGGAACATCATCGAGCATCGGAGTGACCATACGGCATCTGTAGATGCCCAGTGAACTCAAAAAAAAAAAAAAAGGTATACCATATAATCCCATAGCTGTATTCAGATCAAGGTTTTGAAATATCCTATGCACCACCATTTCGTCTATCTCTATTTCCATATTAACTTTGCCTCTCTTGTTACTGTATCTCCACCTGGATCATATACCCTTGCAAAGTGTTCACTTGATAATTCAACTGTTTTTCTGCTTCATTTACTTCTCTACCATCAGCATTTATCAAAATTATTCTTCCATTATTCTTTCTTTTACTTGATGCATACTCAATGGGATTGCCTTTGAACTGCACCAATAATGTCCTATCATACTCCTATTTTGCTTTTCTTACCATACTGGGCACCCTTCTCGCATGTGCTTTATACTGTGTTCATGTGCCTGATGGTCATCTTTATGTTTGAATTCCCTCCAGAGATTTTTTTGTAGCTCTTAGTTATTGATGCTATTCCTCCATTTAATTCTCACTTGATTTATTTTCCTGACTCTGGGCATGCAGTCTGCTATTATTTCTCTCAAAGACTCCTTTACCATCTCCCGTGCACTATCAACATCCAATCCTTGCAGTTTCACACATCATGGCACTGATCCAAACAATCTCCTGAGTTTGTCATACTTCCCAGCCCTGTAATTCCACATATTCCCCCCTCTTAACTGAAAATTCCACATGTTTAGCCACTTCCCAGGTGAAGACTATATGATATGATTGATCGCTAGTTGTAGTCATATGGATTATAGACACATTTTCCGATGCAGTTACTAGATTTTAGAATGTAATGTTTTATTTTCTAGGAATTGGCAGGGTCATAATCTAGCATTTAATAAAGAGTGCAGTCCCTTCATTTTCCTATTAAACTATTGATAACTGCTGATATAACTACTGATATTGTGGATCATAGTAGAATAATCCTTATCAGCTCTGGTAACAATGTTTTTGTCTTTGTATAATCTATGGATAACTAGAGCAGGCTGTTCAACAGATTCCTTATAGGAGGTAATGCTTTCAAAAGAACGTTACCTATGACAAGCCTATTATTTTTGGCAATATTTGGAGAGGCAGTACTATGAGTTTGCAATATAGCGTAAACCTGCATTTAAGCCGTAACACTTGAACTCGAATAATACCTTGTACAGTCCTATGGCATCAGCTACTGGTTGGGAAGGATATCTGCATGGAAAACTAAGTTGGAGTATGAAAAAAAATTGGCTATGTCAGCTAAAGCCGACCCAAAAGAAGTTTATCATTATATTGCAAGTAAAAGAATGAATGAATGAATGTATATAATTTTTAGATTATCTTTGTAAGATAATCTAAAAATATATGTGTACTTGTTCACATTGCACTTGCCATAGGTATGCTGCAATACAAAAGAAACTTAAACATATTTAATTATACAAACATATAAAGTTCATTTGAACAGTTGAACTGGCCAAGTCTTTGATATGTTTGTATAACTTGCATTTTAGCTCAGGAAAGATCCTATGGGAATGGATAGAATGTATGATCATGCTGCTGTTTGCACTATTACCAGCTTCCTCTCAACATTAATTCTTCCAAATTAATCTGTTATTTTTTAAGTCTGCAGTGTGCTCACATCTAACATTTTAGTCCTCTGAGCCATACTACTAACTACATTAATGCATTCGTGTTACAGCAAGAAGAAACTTCTGGGATTGGCTACTTTGATTGACAATTAGATGTTTTATCTTGGATCAGCACATCTCAGATTAAATATTGGTGGATGCGTTGCATATCGTGGCAGTGTAAAATTCTCGCATAATGGTTTTACTTGTTTTCCTTTTTTTATGGTATTATATGCACTGTGTGAACATTTCATAAATAATATTTAAGTTTCGTTATTTGTAAGATAATCTAAAAATATATGTGTACTTGTTCACATTGCACTTGCCGTAGGTATGCTGCAATACAAAAGAAACTTAAACATATGTAAATTATAAATTTGCTTACCACATGTTGTAATCCTTAGGAACTTACATAGAAGTAATGTTACATGTATATTATGGCATGTTATTTATAGTAGTGTTCCTGTACCATACAATATTACAAATTCAAGCACTGTAGTAATGATAGGCATGTTATCTCTAGAATTTCTCTTGAATCTTGGTAATAAGCATATGCATTAGTTGTGAGATTCCAGAACATCTGTTGCTGGGTAATAAGCAAGGAAGGAATTGCTGTAAAGGAATAAAACCTACTCAGTTAAGTTCTGTGATCTTCAACAAGTTTTTATATGAATGTTTATCTACCCTCTGATGAGAAATTGTGCAGTTAATACTGAAGGAAAGTATCGTGTATCAAGCCTTCATAGATTAGTGTGAATGTTCATGTGCTTAATGAGAAACAAGTATATATGTTTCAAGGAACAAGATTGAATCTGTAGTAAAGTTCTTTTTTATTGGAAGTACATTTGGAACAGCTCAATTAAATGTATTCTTATTGTATGAGTGATTTATTCTTCATTCTTACTTCAGAAAAATGAAGGAAAGATGCATTAAGTAAACTTGCTTATTAGAAGAAGATATATGAAAGTATAATAGTCAAGTGAGATCTTCACCTTTTATTGTGATGTCAGGAATTTCAGAGGTAAGACAGACTTAATGACTGCAAGTAGAACCTAAAGAAAGAAAGAAAATAGAAGAAGATAAAGAGGATAGGAAGTTGCTGTATAATCCAATGCAACTACAGAACTTTTAACTGAATACTGTGTTCTTGTTCTGTATAATATTTGATTTTATCTCTTAGAGCTGAGTTTAACTGTGAGTGAGAGAGTAAAAGATATATATATATACACAGTTGACTCTTAAACAACGTGGGAGCGTTAGGGGCGCTGATCTCCCAGGTTGTTCGAAAATCAGTGTATAACTTTTGACTGCCCAAAAACTTAACTACTAATAGCCTACTGGTGACTGGAAGCCTTACTATAACATACAGTCGATTAACACATATTTTATATGGTATGTATGTATGTATGTGTATATATATATACTATATTCTTACAATAAAGCAAGTTAGAGAAAAGAAAATGATTATTAAAGAAGATCATAAGGAAGTAAAAATACATTTAAGTACTGTACTGTATTTATCGCTATCATAACTTTACCTAGTCTGTTTACAAGATAAGTCATCTATCTGTCAGTACCTGCATCAATATTGTCTTATATGATGCAAAACACTGTACGTGTTATACGTATTACTAACCCTAAACATCAAAAATGAAAAGTATAGAAGTACATGAAATGTATAACGATTCGTGCATTGATAACGAAGCAGCAGCAATATGATTGCTTTGTGGTAGCCTAGCTCATATACACTAATGAATGAATTGTTATAAAAATTTTATTTTATGCAGTTATGATTAAATACTGCATCTTTACGTTTGTTTACATTTCTCTCAACTGCAAATGGCCATGGACAGTCCGTAAGTGTTTGTGTGTATACGATTTCATAAATTTTAATTTTTTATAATAGATTTGTGTATACTTTATGGTAGTAGATGATAAACTTGACTAGTATTTGCATATATTTTATGCATTCCTAACATACCTGACTTTCTCTTAATTTTTTCGATATTTCTAAGACTACACGGTTCGTGTGTGAGTTTTTTCAAATTGTCACAAATCTCCAAAAATTTTTCCAATATATTTATTCATAAAAAAACTGCATAAAATGGATCCGTGCTGTTCAAACCCATGTTCTTCAAGGATCACTATATATATGTATATATACAGGAAAACCTCGCTTAGTGGATTAATTAATCCATCAATTGATGTGTGCTAAGTGAAATCGCGTTAAGCGAGTACATTAAACAATAGGAATAATTGTAATTCATCCATCGGTTAGCGTAAATTTGGAAAAAAAAATTACAGTATAAGCTATATTAGAGGATTTAAAAAATCATCAATTTTGAGAAAAATCTAGGTCTGATTGACTGCCAGGGAATTTAAGAAAAATCAGTTGCTTAAATTTTTATTTAATGTCTAAACATTTGATTGAGCTACTTTTTTTACAAAAAACTTAAGTAAATATGTTTGAATCGTACTCGACTTTTTCATCTTGTCATGGAATTTGCGATAGGTGGCGACGCTTTATCAAGATTTCTGCGGACTTCAAAGCTTTGTTCTATAACAGGATCAGCAACAAACAAAATTTCCTTAACATACTCAATGTGATTGAAAACTAGCTCAAGTTCTTTTGCAGTTGGCTTCTTAGTCATAATATTCTCTTCTTGTTCGCACTCCTTATCTTCTTCTTTTTCATATGCACGCTGTTCTTCTAGTTGAAGGAGATCATTCTTGCTTAACTGTTCTGAATGGGAATTGAGCAAGTTTCTCACATTTTTATTTTCCAGTTCATTAAATTCATGTTCTTTTCCAATTGTGCTGATTTCTTCAATAATGTTAGATCTTGGATTTTGCACACAATAAACTAACATAGGCTTGAGTTTAAAGTCGCCTTCTGCATTGCTTCCTAATAAAAGCATAAGATGATCTTTAGATACTTTGTATCTTGGTTGAGGTACTTCAGTTTTAGCTAGGAAAGTTTTTGTTGGCATATTCTTCCAAAAGAGACCAATTTTGTCGACATTGAATATTTGCCAATCGTCATAATCATTCTCGTAAATTATCCTTCAGGAAACTTGGCCACAGAATCTTTATCAGCACTAGCAGATTCCCCAGTTATTCTTATGTTATTTAGTCCAGTTGGATTTTAAGAATGGTCAAACCATCCTAACTCACAGTAAAGCTTTCACATCCTCTTGAAATTCGATCTCTTTCAATGAGATAAAAATATTGATAGTTTTTGCCTGAATATTCCCTTTACTAAGAGGCATTCTTTTTTTGGTTATAATCCTCAATCCAGAGTGATAGAAGACGCTCCATCTTGATCATTAAATGGCTTCTATTTCGGGTGATCGGTATGCTTAAAGAAGCAGTAGCAACTTTTCCTTGCTCTTTGTAGTCTTTGCTCTTATTTAATATAGTCCAAACTGTAGACTTGCTGTATCCCAGGTCTTGCACAATCATTGTATTACTACCACCACTTTCATTTATCTTAATGACTTGCAGCTTTTCTGCTTGCTGCAGATTGATGACCAAAAATTTTGGATAATGTAAAATTTTGAATAACGTAAAAAAATCGCATTAACCGATTAATCACTCGTTTGATGCCGGAAATAGTATCATTTTACTCAAACAAGCTAACTGATTATCGCACATATCAAATTTGCATTAAGTGAGGTTTTCCTGTGTGTGTGTGTGTGTGTGTGTGTGTGTGTGTGTGTGTGTGTGTGTGTGTTTATTTATACAACTCATACTATGCAATTCCTAAAATGGCCATTTAATTATTCTTTGTACTATTAAGAAGTTAGATACATAGTGTGAGAATTTACTAATTGCAGTACTATACAGAATATGAATGTTAGATCTCTTTATCTTAGAGAGATAAAGATAAAAAAAAATGTATATATTTATATGTTTGTGGTTTATGGTTTCAGCTTCATTCTGGAAAGATTAGTTATGGTTTGCTATTTGATTAGGGTGTATTTGACTTTTCTTGATGTTCTGAGTTGAAGTGTTGTCTGAAGTCTATGTGCTATCAAGAAAATGATTGTCATTTTCTCTTCTTGCCATGTTCAGGCTATCAAGAGGTTCCCCAGCAATGTATTGTTAGTGGTTGGTTTCAAATTCTATGTACAGTCTTAATTGTCGCTGACCTACCTGGAGGTAGGTCAGCGACTGGGTGGTGGTGTTGTGTTTTGACAAAGCTATGGAGTACATTTCGAGTTACAGAAACTGGCATCAGTTCACTGTCGGTAGTCACAAAGCATAAATCAGGGTTGGTGTCAGTATTCCACTGTTCCAAGTGAAAGGTACCTAGTTTCGTATCAAAGACAAGTTTCAGATTATTAATATCTGCCCAGCGTGCCAGGGCTTCTCCATTTTCGTCACTATTTTTATATTTCCACTGTGTATGATGACTATTAAAATCACTTGCATATATTGCAGGCTATGTAGGGATAAAATTGACTGAGGCAAATTTTACCCCTACCTGGAGGTTTGTCGACATTTACTATTGTAAGACTGCAGGAGAGAAGGATAGTTATTGTTGATATACTGTTGGTTTGTTTTGATTCCTGTGAGAGAAGCGATATCCCTTTAATAATGCTTCTTGCATATGTGGCACATCCATAAATTTTCCTCTGGCATAGATGCCGAAGAAAAATACATCTTCCTCTGACATTTGACAGATTTTCAGTGTATGTTTCTTGTACCATAACAATGACCATATCAAAGCTCTTTTTCAGAAGCAGTTTTCCCAGAACTTGGCACTTGCTGTAGCTTAAACCTTTCATGTTCATCTGTAGTACTCAGATTGTTGGGCCCATATGAACTGTTGTAGATGTTGATCCTAATGTCTCATGGCAGTGATCATGGAATTGATGGCTAAAGCCACCAGATTTGTGCTTTTGACACATATCCTGCTCTTGCCAGGAGTCCATGAAGTGGAGTTTGGCACCTAAACTCTACAACTAATATAACTAAAAGGTTGGAGATATATATATATATATATATATATATATAGAGAGAGAGAGAGAGAGAGAGAGAGAGCAAAGTGAGGAATAACTGGTGCGATCAACAGTATAAAAACAGGTTCTTTGCTTATAACCAAATCTGTGTAAAAGGGAGAGGAAGGAATGCGTTTGTTTCAGGATATATCAGAATCTAATAATTAAGCAGAATCTTATATTTTATTGGTATATTTAAATTAATAAAAGATGTAAATACGTGACAAACAGCATAATTGACAAATATAAAGGAGAGAGGGGAAGCACAGATGTGAATAGAAATACTTTCATTAGAGGCAAATGAATTACTAATAATTTGCAGTTATGGCATAATATGTGTGTGTCCAGTAAGTTTCTGGAGTGAAGTGAAATACACATTATCCTATAACCTCTAGACATGCAAACAGACATTTCTAGAAGATATAGTAATGCTGATCAGGAGATTTGATTCATCTAGGTATGGCAGGAATATGTGTGGATTGATGGAGCTGTAAACCACCTTGCAGTATTTATTGACCTGCTGGTTATGTCTATTTATTTCTGTTTTGCTTTGCTTACTAAGAATTATTTTTTATTCACTAATTATCAGTATATACTTCTTTTTATAGTAATATAGATATAAACTATTTCCAGTCATCAGAATGATACACAAATTCAAGAATTCTAACTTCATCATGTGAGGGTTTGTTTTGTCATTGATGTTATCAATGACAAAATTCTATGTTATCAATCATACATATCCCACACACTATTTGTTTTCTTTTCACTGGAAGCAATAGTCCCCTTACTTTTTTGCTGTTATTCACAATTATGAATGATTTATAATCATTATTTCATTGTTGTGAATAACAGCAAAAAAGTAAGGGGACAAAATACCAAAACAAACAGAGAGGGAGAGAGAGAGAGAGAGAGAGTAGCAATCAACGATGTAAACAGCCCACAAAAACTTGATATTGGTTGATTTGGAAAACTGTCGTGTTGCTAAAACCACTGTATGAGTGAATGCTGTGTCATATAAATGGACATTGGTCATAATTGAAAATCATCATATGAAAGTGGGTCATTATAAAGTGAAGCTATAGCACATATGCAAGCAAAATAAAGTTTTACTGTAGTTTTATCGTTCAATTGCAGAAAAGATGGTAATACCTGGTGTTATAATTAATGCAGTTACTTGGTGCAGAAACCAGACAATTTGTGTGAAGTAATTTCTTTAATAATAAAGGTGTGTGTGTATGTATGAAACTTGAAATCAGTTCAAATTATATTTGAGATTTTCTGTATCATTAAGACTATTTGCAAATACTAATTTTACAAATAAAGTTCTACCAATAAATTTGCAAATAACATACCATTCACAGGGAAAACTTTGTATTTGAAAAAGAAAAAATCATCCATCCAACATGTTAAGAACATAATATATGGTAAGGCAAGTTCATGTGTGATGAACATGTTAATGAACTTAAATATTGGTTGTTCTTTAAGTCTTTTTTTCCCTGCATCCAGGAATCAAACATCTAAATGTTTTGCTAACCTTTCCTTTCCAATTCATTTACATGACCACACTATCTTAGATTAGCTCTACAAATACATGTAACAATTATTATGTAATATAACATGTAATATGGGATCTTGGGTTGATACTGGATAAGGATATGAAATTTAGGGGACACATTGCCAAAATTGTGAGGACAACACAAAGAATTCTGGGAATGATGCAGAGGACTCTGACTTGTAGAAGTAAGGAGATTCGTGTTCCATTGTATAAGGCTTTGATTAGGCCACACATGGACTACTGTACCCAAATTTGGCCACCTGGTTTTCATAAGGATGAACAGATGTTGGGAAGAGTCCAGAGGCAACTTGCTAAGGTAGTTTCTGATCTCTGGAATGTCGAATATGAGGAAAGGTTGAGAAGATGCAATTTACAGAGTCAAGTGGATAGGAGGAAGAGGGGTGATATGATAGAGACTACAAGTTAGTAAGGTTATGATATAGACCTACAAGATCAGTAAGTTGTTATAGGGTCAATGTTGGAGAGGTTTTACAGCAAATGGTGGAAGAACCAGAAGTCATCCCTGGAAGCTGTGTAAGGAAGTGTGAGTAGGGGAGTGAGAAGCAGGTTTTTTGCATGCAGAGTTGTGAATGATTGGAATGCCTTGCCTGAGAATGTGGTATCTGCAGAGAATTTGAGTGTGTTTAAGGCAAGGTATGATGAACTGTGTGTATTACAAAAGGACATCCTAGATGATGATGATTATTATCCCAAGACCCCCTAGAGTCAAAGATTCTATAGGATCCAGGGTTTCTCAACCTTTTTGGTCCCTGTACCCCCTTGGCTTTTAGTAAATTATCTGGTACCCCCATTCATTATAATAAGAAATAAATTCTTAAGTTTACCATACAGATTCAAAGAATAAAAAAAATAAACAGTAATTAAGTTTTCATAAAAGCTTTATTTGGTAAATAAATCAATTACATTATCATAAAATTGTAAAATCTTTATTAAACTGCAGTAAAATCGACTAGTGAGACCCTTGATTTTGTTTCTTATCCACCAACAGTTTTATTCTTGGTAGTACAGTTTTTGAAATAGATACCTCCATGTTCAGGCTCCAGTTAGTTTCTTGTTTTGGACTTGATTGAAAACAGAACTGAGAATCCTGATTCACATAGATAAGTTGTTATAAATGTAAGCACGTTTGGTAATAACGAGATATGCTTCTCCAAGTGTACACCAAAAATTTTGTAACTTCATTGATTGGAATCCATTTCAGAGTTTCTTGTTATTGCAGAGATCGATTAACTCATCTTTCACTGGGTCATTGTCACTGATTTTTTCTAAATCAATGGGAAAAGGGCGTTACTTATCCAGACTTCATTCATTTGGTCAGGAGGAATTATTCTTGCAAGTGCCTCTTTCAAAGTTTTTAAATGCAATATAATGCTATCACGAACTTCCTGTTTTAATTCATATGCTGGATCTCAAGTGATTTCATCAAGAGATTTGAAATTGGCAAAGTTACCGAACTCCACCCTTCTTCCCTAGAGAGTCAATTTTTCTTGAAACGATTGTATCTTTTCTTCAGCCTCCGTGAGATTGACATCTGTACCTTGCAGTGAAATGTTCACAGAATTAAGAATTCCAAATACATCAGGATGATAAGCCAGAGAAATCTCAAAGTTTGGATCTTTGAAATATAAAGCAAAAGCAGATTCTTTTTCGACTAAAAAAATTTCAATTAAATTTCTAAGTTCAAAAACCCTTCCTAAAACATTTCCTCTGGATAACCATTGTACTTCTGTATGAAGCAGCAGTACGATATGATCTGCTCCAACCTCTTCACACAAAGATTTAAACACAGTGATTCAATGCTTTTGCTTTGATAAAATTCACAACTTGAACAACAACATCGAAAACGGCTTTCAAATTATGTGGAAGTGTTTTACTGGTGAAGGATGCAATGGCTTGTAAAAGTATTTGGGTTGATTTCTTTAACTAAAGCGGTGAAACCTGATTTTTTCCCCAACATAGCAGGAGAACCGTCAGTACAAATAGATTCTACTAATTCCCATGAAAGGCCATTTGAATCAAAAAAATCATTCACCAAATTCATAATGTCCACTACCTTTGTTGTTTCTTTCAAGGGTTTACAAAAAAGAAATTCCTGTTTTATTTCATTATGATGTATATATCTAGTTAAAACAAAACACTGTGCACAGTTAGAGACATCAGTTGATTTATCCAACTGTAAACTAATTCTTGCCGGACTTGTCTTGATTTCCTCCACTACTTGTACACGTATGTCTTCTGACATTTCTCGGATCCGATCACAAATTGTATTATTTGATAATGGTATTTGTGCAATTTTCTCTTTTGTTTCTTTACCACACGTCAACTTAACCATGTCCATAGCACACAGCTTCACTAATGTCTCAGCAATTGTATGTGGTTTCATTTCTTTGGTGACTCTCAATGCGACGCGATAACTGGCCTCCAGTGGTTTCTTAACTGGCTTCTTCGGGGTAATAAATCCATGGTCATGAAGTGTGATATTCTTACCAAATCGTGCTCGTTTTATTCTAAATGAGGACTCTGACTCGTTTTACCACACATTAATATATTGCTACACACCACACATTAATATTCGGGATGAACATTCTGAAGATGCTCTCTCTCAATTTTGATGGCTTCATTCTGCCATTGCTAAATATCTTTGCACACCTTCTTTGTCAAGCACAATAGTAAAACCATATTGCACATATGGATCTTGGTAACAACATTTCTTTGGCATGGTCATTCCTTGGGTCTGCAAAAATAATATTTTTTGTATATAAATCCTGATCTAACCTTTCATTTTAAAAATAAGCTAAAAAATAAATAATATTTTAATGTATTTAAATCTTGATCTATCCTTTCCTTTTTAGAATAGGCTAAAAATAAACTATTTACGATTAGATTAAAATTTAGTCAGCAAAAGTAATTTAGCTAACCTATGTTTATCACTAAAACGTGTGTACTGTGAGCATGTTGAAATGAAGCAGTTGGAGTGTGTACCATACAGTACGTCATGCGCATGCGCAGGAGGTGCAGATGTCGCAGAGGCGAGCCTTGAGAGAGCACTGATCTGGCAATTTCACTAGCTATCTTGAATCTTAACCGGGCATTTTGAGTTATCGGACCCTGCAGTGAGAAAAAAAGTCTATGCAACCTCACTGTGTCCATGTCCGAAAAGAGACCTGAAATGTTGCTGGTGTGGCTGACAGACAGTACCAACATGAAATAGCCTGGAAATGTTTATAACATAACTATTTTTGGAATATATTAATAGCATAATATACTTATTTACCTGCTACTCACCGTACCCCCTGGACAAGCTTCCCGTAACCCCAGGTTGGGAACCTCTGCTCTATGGGATCTTGGAATAATAATAATAATTACCTCTCCTAATTATTATCAGATCTTATATTTGATCTATACTCTAAATTAAATTTGGTTTGAATAATGTCATATATATTGCTAGTTTGTGCGTTGGCTGATTTCTCTCTTATTCTGTAGTTTCTTCAGTTGGTGCTCACATACCTGTTATGGTATTCAGTTTAATTAGACATCTTCATAGCTGAAGTATTTTACATTTCTCCTTTGAGAATGCAGTTGATGTTTTCCATGTTACTGCCTATTTTCAGTTTTCTTCTTTTTATAACTGATTTTCATATTAAAAACTGTACTGGAGTTACTCACGTTAGTCCTGAAGATTTTTAATGGATTTATTTAGGGATACAGCATCTGCATAAAGTAAAAAAAAAATATGAGTTGATAATTTCAATATCAGGTTTAATGTCACTTTACTTAATGAGATCCTTATAAACGATGAATAACAGTGGAAGATATGCACCCTTACCCTTGTCTTACATCGATTTTTACATCCAGCCATCTTCTAGCATCCTCTTGAATCTAACAACTGATTTGAAACTTAATGCCCTGTTTACACCATATAATTGTATTTTGAACAACCTTTCTCTAGGAACCTTTCCAGGTCTGAAAAATGCTGATACAGGTCCTTATTATATTCCAATTTCTCACTCATATGTCATAAAGTAGAAATCTTGTTCTTATAACTTCATTGCTTTATTTCAACTTATTGTTCTCAAGCATATTTACATGAATCTTCCATGGAACACGCAGAGAAATTCCTCTGTAATTCTTACATTCGCTATTTCCCTTTTTGTACATGAGTAACATGATATTTCTGCTCTAGTCATCTGGTACTGGACTTACTGACCATGCCTTCTGAAATGTGCATTGTAATCTGTAAAGCATTTATACTTCCATATAGGCATTTCAGGTTGAATATCATCTTCTCCACCTACATAGTATTGACTTATGCTGCATATTACATTACTCTTAAATAAATTCTACTGCTTTTCTGATATTGCTTGTTTCATTTAAGTCTTTTCAAGCAGTTACTCCAGACATCCAGAATGGAACTAATTTGTTATCTGTCAAGACTTCAATATTATCAGATCTTATATTTTTGTCTTTAAGGCACTTCTTACTATTTCAATCCAGCTACATCTTGGTCTTTTTCCTGCTAACCTGGCAAAGAACACTTGTTTTGCTAATCTTTCCTCTCCCATTTTGTTTAAGTGACCATATTCATCTGAGATTATCTCTGCTAACACATTCCTGGATGCTGACAATGGCAAGTTCTTTCCTAATATCCTCATTTTTAATGTAATATTGCCATTGATGTCATTTGTGAAGATGGGCCAATCTGTGAAATAAAGAATTAGCACAAACATCAATATTACATTGAATGTCTTTAAACAAGATCTGTTCTTGCACCTCATAGTATTGATACCAAACACAGTATCTTTTGGAATGAGGCTCATCTTCTCCATAGAAGAAATTTTAAATATGAATGTTTTTTCAAAGAAAGTTTCAAGTCCTTTTGCACTTTATTTATTTCTGTGGGGTTCTCCCTGTTCTTTGACTGCCCTTTAAACTTGTTGAGCCCTCCTAATGAGGGATTAAGTATGTATTTTTTACTGTAGCAACATGTGTTCACGGGGCTGGTTTGCCTGCTTGCGGGATGAGAAACCCCAGATAAACTAGGAGGAAAACCCTACTGTCGATGCTCAAAACCAGCTAACTTGGATATGGCTGAGAAAGATCCTTAAGCTCCTTACGTTGTCAACGGGAATCAAACCTAGGACACTCCTAGGCATATGGTTGCTAAGCACTTAGCCACTAGGCTAACCGCACAGACTCCTTTTGCACTGACCTAATATGAATCAGAATGAGTCCCCCCTCCCCAAAAAAAAAAGATTGAGAAATTCTCATCTCATGTAAATATCAGAAATATATTTTTTAATATGATTTCTCTAGCATGCAGCAACTGTTTCAATTGTCAACAGATTGTTATTTTTACCTTGTATTCCTGTCTCCTTTAATTATTGTCTCCATAATTCAAAAGTAATCTTGAGCTGTGCAATTGAGGTGCTTGGTGAGACATCTGGAAAGATTAGAGAGCAGAAGGAGGGTTGGTGATGGAATAATAATGTACAAATGGCAGTGACAGATAAGAGGAAGGCAAAGCAGAAGTGGTATGAGTCAAGAGTGGAAGAGGACAGGGAGGTGTACAGAGAGAGAAAGCAAGAAGCCAAGAGAGTTGTGGCACAGGTGAAGGCCATGGCATATCAAGATCTGTATGATTAGTTATAAACAAAGGAAGGATAGAGAAAAATTTACCAACTAGCAAAATGTAGAAATAAAGCAGCAAAGGACATCTTACATGTGAGGCAGATCAAAGACGCTGATGGAAGAGTATTATGGAGGGATGTGGACATAAGAAACAGATCGAAAATATACTTTGAGGGACTTTTGAATGAGGAAAATGCAAGGACTCACAGAGAAGATGGGCAGCCTTCTGAGGGGATGGTGCAGAACATCAGTAGAGTGGAAGTGACAGAGGCCATGAAGAGGATGAGGAATGGAAAATCGGTGGGTCCCAACAGAATTCCAGTGGAAGCATGGAAGGCACTGGGGGAAGAGGGAATTGACCTGCTGTGGGACCTGTTCATGAAAGTTTGCCAACAGGAAAATATACCCGAGGAATGGAGGGAGAGTACTCTTGTCCCCATCTACAAGGGTAAAGGGGAGCACGAGACTTTAAAAATTACAGAGGAATAAAGTTGATGTCTCACACAATGAAAATCCTACAAAGGATTCTTGATAGTAGATTGAGGAAGGAGGTGGAGATTGCAAAGGAACAATTTGGCTTCATGCCTAGTAGATCAACAACAGATGCTATCTTTGGGTTACGGCAGATGATGGAAAAGTATCGAGAGAAACAAAGGGAGCTACATCTGGCATTTATTGATCTGGAGAAAGCATACGATAGATTGCCAAGGCAAGAAATCTGGAGGTGTGTGAGGGAGAAGAAGGTGCCGGAGAAATATGTCAGGTTGTTGTGGGAAATGTACAGAAATGTGAAGACAAGTGTTCGGACCTGTCTGGGACAGACAGAAAGTTTTGAAGTACAGTTGGCTTGCATCAAGGCTCAGCATTAAGTCCATTTCTGTTTAATATTGTGATGGAGGTGGTAACAGAGGAGGTGAGAGAAGATGTGCCTTGGACAATGTTGTATGCAGGTGACATCTTGCTGTGTGCAGATTCAAGAGAGGTATGAGACTGAGCAGAAGTAAGACAAAGTATATATGTTGCACAGTGGGCAGAGGACAGGTGACAGATCTGGAGCTGGAAGGAAATGTAATCAGGAAGGTGAGAGACTTTAGATACTTAGGTTCAACAGTGGAAGAAGATGGAGGAGCTGAGAAGGAAGTGGGATGCAGGATACAAGTGGGTTGGAGGAACTGAAGGGAGATGGCTGGAGTGTTATGCGATAAGAGGGTGCTGATCAATTTGAAAGGCAAAATCTATAGGACAGTAGTGAGGCCAGCTATTACATATACTATAGAAACTGTGGCCCTGAGGAAAAATAACATCAGCAGGATGGACGTAGCAGAGATGAGAATGCTTAGGTGGATGTGCGGTGTGACCAGAAAGGATCGTCTGAGAAATGACTATGTCAGGGGAACAGTGAAAGTTATGAAATTAGGAGTGAAAATACAGGAGGCAAGGTTGAGATGGTTTGGTCATGTGATGAGGAGGGAGGACGAATATGTGGGAAGAAAGGTTATGCAGATGGATGTGCAAGGAAGGAGGAAGCGTGGGCGGCCAAAGAAGAGATGGATTGAGCTGGTAGAAGAGGACTTGAGGATGAAGAACTTGGATGTGGTGACAGCTCAAGACAGGAAGGTGTGGAGGAGACTCGTTATAAACAGTGACCCCCACTGAAGTGGGAGAAGCTGCAGAAGAAGAAGATTCCTGTCTCCTTTAAGTGCTTATCCCACATACTAACAATATACTGTTGATTTCAGTATGAAATATTTGTGTTGTTTTCATTAAAGTTTTTTTTTTAATCTTATTATTCCAAATAAACATATTCAGCTGGCTACCAGTCATGCCAGTTTTGCTTATTTTGTATTCTATTCCTAATTTGTAGCCTCTATAGCTCAGTCGGTATAGACCAAGCCCTTTGGTCGGAAAGACCTGGGTTCAATTTTCCTGTCCATGACGTGAGGAACCTTTATCTGGTCTCTTTTGAGACCAGATAAAGGTTCTGGTCTCAAAAGTTTTTTTTCTCCTGGTAACTCGGGTTTTTCATCTCTCAAAACAGGCAAACCGGTCCTGTGAACATACACAGTTACAGTCATAAATATTTACGGCAAGGAAGGCAATGGGAAACCACCTTTCTTCATAATTATCTCCCTAGTATTGTAGCATATTACTGCCCCCACTATCTGCAGGGCTGAGGGAAAAATACAGATATTCCTAATTTAATTGATGTCTTCATTTAAAGGTGCTTAGATATCTGAAATTAAATTATACAAGAATTTATAATCTTGTTTTCATCCTTTACCCAAATGTTAGCAAACAGGAGATGGCATGTGAAGTATCTTTACCACTAAGCTACTTGTACATAGAGGCAGTTCACTTTGATCAAAATGATCTGGTACTGTTGTCTGTGTCTACATACAGTTAGCCTAGTGCTTCATGTTTACCCTTTTGTTTACTCATACTTGAGTAAAGGAGAAAAAGAGGAATATAATTTCTTGTGAAGTATTATTTACTTTTTAACCGATTAAAGGGGAAAAAAAAACACTTGCTACCAATATCTGAAATGTTACACTTTTTTTTTATGTTGTTCTGTTCCCACCCATGAAACGTTATTAGTAAATCCATAGTACATTTGTACATGGGTGTGGGCTGAGGATTTTTTCCCTTTTTTATCAATTATAAATTTTTTTATTTTATTTTTACATAGTCTGGAAACCCTGCTCTTGAGATCAAACATGGAAATTTTTTCAAGCCACTTCAGGTCTCCAATAAGCGAGGTGGTCTCACACCAAGCAAAGAAATTCATTTCCCACTTGAAAACAATCATCAGCATCCATGCTCCCGGTGGGATTCATTCCCTCTGGGGAATGATTGCCATTCTCACATGCACGCATGCACACACACACACACACACACAGTGTACCTATTAAGTAGTGAGACGACAATTATTATATGAAAACAAAGAACTATATTTGGTTTTGTCATCTACACAGATTCAAAATAATCTCCCATGACCTGTTGGTAATAGTGGGTACACTAACAAAACAAACTCAGAAAACCAGGCAGACTGTTCTTGTTCTATAGGTTCTCACTGAGAATGCAGTTAATATTTTCCATGTTCCTGTCTGTTTTTATAGTTTATCGATGATTTTCACATCAGATTTGTTATAACAGTTATTCTGTTTAAATCTTAAAGATTTATTATTATTATTCATGACACCTCCAAGGAGTTTGAAGACTCATCGTGGGAGGACACCCACTGTACAACTCTGCGTCTCCGCTACTACACAGAACCTCTACTACCAATCACGTACATCAACGCCATCTACCCACCACCACCACCACAGCTAGTATTCTTTTGTCTGTAAATTGCATGTGTTCTAAAGGGCCGATTTGTCTGTACGCGGGATGAAAAATTTGTGCTATGGAAGCGCTTTTATAGTGGATATATTTAGGAATATAATGTCATCTGCATAAGGAGTTGAAATTACCATTGTAAATTGTAGCATTTCAAACAGCTTTTTTTTTCTTTTCATCGTATCATTGATTTCTTGACTGTTAGCTTAAATTGAAAATCTCTTACTTGATTACTCCTGTTCAGCTTTAGCTCAGCAGCAAGTTACTCAAAATGACCTTCTCTTAGTAAACCCATGCAGTTCAGCACAAAGTATAGATTTTTTTGTCAGCTCATTTCTATTTGGAATCACTTCTCAAATTTCCAAGATCTTTTTAGAGCTACAAAACAGAAGAAACAAACATAATCTTGTTATGTTTGTTGATTTCTTGACTGTTATCTTAAATTGAAAATCTCTTGCTTGATTACTCCTGTTCAGCTTTATCTCAGCCTCTTTTCCAAGTTTCTCTTTATCAGTCTTCTTTGCCTCTTTTCAAGCATGCTTTGTGAATGCTTCACCTAAACTTCTTCAAGAACCCTCAGAGGGAAAATCCCTTGTCTTACATTCAGTTTTATTTCTTTTTTAATAGACTGATATTCTTTTCGTGTGTAGAGGCTTAAGTGCTGTGAGGACATCATGTTGGGGGCATAATGGATTTTTTTTACAACACTCAAAAAGAATTAAAATAGAATTTAATACTTCCTATATTTTGTCCTAGTCACTAGGACATCTACGGGGATTACAAAAACAATTAATGTAACATATACACAAATAACAAACAATACTAAGCCCAACCACGTAGGTGACACTAAAGTCCTATCTAGGTAGAGCGCCCTCTAAGGGCAGTAGTAGGTGGCCTGGAATGTAAGGTGGGAACTCGGGTGATGAGTGTTTCCCAAATCTTCAGAAGCTTAATGCACCCGTATTTATTGAGATTTGATTGGTTTTTGAGAGCTGCTGCTGCTTCTAAGAAAAGTCTCTCTTTCTTAAATTTGTTGTGGTGGAGCATGGTTGTTTTCTTCCATGATACCCTGTGGGTGGTGTCCAAAAAATGGTCCGCCAAGCCTGAATGGCCATAGTTGTGTTTGAAGATGTAAGACTTGTGTTCCTCTAGACGGATGGATGCTGATCTGCCTGTCTGTCCAAAGTACGCCAGCTTACAGGAACAGGGTACTTTGTAAACTCCAGGCAGCGAGAGAGGAGAGCTGATCTTTCGTAGAACGGATAAGGGTAGCAAGTTTGCAGTAGGGCTTATATGCTGTGTGTAGGTTGTACTTTTTTAGTATCTTGGCTATTTTTTCAGATGTGCCATGGATGTAGGATATGGTGATGGCATTTTTAAAATCTTATTGACGAGAAGGATGGGGAATGGGGGAGGAACTGATTATTTTTTTGATACTGTGTTCGCTGTAGCCATTGGAGAGGAAAGTGTTGTGTATGTGGTTAAGCTCAATAGTAAGGGCAGTTCCACTGGAACAAAGATTGTGGGCTCTCTTGGTAAGAGTTTTGATGATGCCATATTGTTGTGAGGGGTGGTGGTGGTGGGAGAGTTTGCAAATGTATCTGCCTGCGTGTGTGGGTTTTCTGTATACAGTGAAGCCAAGTGTATCATTAGGCAGGTGTGTGACTAAGGTGTCTAGGAAGGGTAAACAATTGTTCTTTTCCTTTTCCATAGTAAACTGGATTCTTGGATGTAGGCTATTGAGATGACTGAGGAAGGAGTCTAACGTGTCTGGGCCATGAGGCCAAATAAAGAACACATCATCTACATATCTTAGCCAGATAGAAGGTTTGAGTGGGGCTGAGTCTATGGTTTGTTTTTCGAAATCTTCCATATAGAAATTGGCAAGGGGGGGGAACCCATGGCGGTTCCCTCTATCTGCTTGTAGATTTTGTTCTTCCAAGAGAAATACCCAGAGTTAATGGCAAAGGAAAAGAGATCTAAGATGTCAGAGGGAAAAACGTTTTCTAAGAGAGATAAAGTGTCAGTTAAGGGAATATTGGTAAACAAAGAGGAGATATCAAAGCTTACCAATATGTCTGCATCATTCAAGGTTAAATTTTCTGTGAGGGCTTTAAAGTCGGTCGAGTTTTTTATATAGGAAGTGGAACTTCCGGTGAGGGGGGGGGTCGAAGAGCTGATTAAAGACAAACCACAACCACAAATTCAACCGCTCCAGACAGTAGTAAACCTCTCTTCCAAAAGGCTCAATGATGATGCCGTCAGTGCCCTTTGCCTCTGCCGTAATTTTGCCGTTGCTCCGAAGGAAGTGCCGGTGTGCGATGTAATGGTTAACATCGAACGGGGGATCAGTCGCTTACCTTCGGAGATAGCCAACATCCTCGCTCATTCTTCACCTCCAAAAAGCAACTTATCGTATGCCCAACGCATGGCTTTCCTGAAACTACGCAAAGAAAAAAGTATCGTCATCACCAGAGCGGATAAGGGTAATTATTGTTATTGTTATTTGTGACACCTCCAAGGAGTCTGAAGACTCATCGCAGAAGGACGCCTACAACTGTCTTAACTACTACACCGAACCTCTACTACGAATCATCTCCATTTACACCATTCACCTCCCACCTCCACCACAAGTAGTATTTTTTTTCTGTAAAATGCGTGTGTTCTGAAGGGCCGATTTGTCTGTATGCGGGATTGAAAAACCGAGTTTCTGGGAGAAAAAACCCTGCTACCTCCGTATGAGATCAGCTAACTCACCTTTGATTGAAATCGTCCAGATAAAGATTCCTCCCGTCGCGACGAGAATCAAACTTAGGCCTATTCCAATCGAAGGGCGCAATGTACCGTTGTTCTTCCAATTGCGCTACGTAATGCCACAGTCGTTCTTAATACCAGTGAATACAATCGTAAAATGAACATTATCCTCTGCGATCGTGCTACCTACATCCCGCTAGAACACAACCCCACAAAAACACAATTTAAGAAATTAAAAATCTTACTTAAAAAAGTAACCTCCTGGCCCCCTGACGTCACGAAAAAAACTTGAACCTTCCCCCCCCCCCCCCCCACGAATATACGGTTTACCAAAAATCCACAAACCCAATTCCCCACTCAGGCCGATAGTAGATGCCACCAATGCACCTTGCTACAGACTGTCTAAACAGCTGGCCAACTCTCTGACCCCCCTCACCGGAAGGTCCACTTCCTATAAAATTTAACCTTGAATAATGCAGACATATTGATAAGCTTTGATATCTCCTCTTTGTTTACCAGTATTCCCTTAACTGACACCTTATCTCTCTTAGAAAACGTTTTTCCCTCTGACATCTTAGATCTCTTTTCCTTTGCCATTAACTCTGGGTATTTCTCTTGGAAGAACAAAATCTACAAGCAAATAGAGGGAACCTCCATGGGTTCCCCCCTCTCACCTCCCTTGCCAATTTCTATATGGAAGATTTCGAAAAACGAGCCATAGACTCAGCCCCACTCAAACCTTCTATCTGGCTAAGATATGTAGATGATGTGTTCTCTATTTGGCCTCATGGCCCAGACACGTTAGACTCCTTCCTCAGTCATCTCAATAGCCTACATCCAAGAATCCAGTTTACTATGGAAAAGGAAAAGAACAATTGTTTACCCTTCCTAGACACCTTAGTCACACACCTGCCTAATGATGCACTTGGCTTCACTGTATACAGAAAACCCACACACACACAGGCAGATACATTCGCAAACTCTCCCACCACCACCACCCCTCACAACAATATGGCATCATCAAAACTCTTACCAAGAGAGCCCACAATCTTTGTTCCAGTTGAACTGCCCTTACTACTGAGCTTAACCACATACACAACACTTTCCTCTCCAATGGCTACAGCGAACACAGTATCAAAAAAATAATCAGTTCCTCCCCCATTCTCCGTCCTTCTCGTTAATAAGATTTTAAAAATGCCATCACCATATCCTACATCCATGGCACATCTGAAAAAATAGCCGAGATACTAAAAAAGTACAACCTACACACAACATATAAGCCCTACCGCAAACTTGCTACCCTTATCCGTTCTACGAAAGATCAGCTCTCCTCTCTTGCTGCCTGGAGTTTACAAAGTATCCTGTTCCTGTAAGCTGGCGTACTTTGGATAGACAGGCAGATCAGCATCCATCCGCCTGGAGGAACACAAGTCTTACATCTTCAAACACAACTATGGCCATTCAGGCTTGGCAGACCATGTTTTGGACACCACCCACAGGGTATCATGGAAGAAAACCACCATGCTCCACCACAGCAAATTCAAGAAAGAGAGATTTTTCTTAGAAGCAGCAGCTCTCAGAAACCAACCAAACCTTAATAAATACGGTTGCATTAAGCTTCCGAAGATTTGGGAAACACTCGTCACCAGAGGTCCCACCTTACATTCCAGGACATCTACTACTGCCCTTAGAGGGTGCTCCACCTTGATAGGACTTTAGTGTCACCTACGTGGTTGGGCTTAGTATTGTAAGATTTGTGTGTGCATGTTACATTAATTGTTTTTGTAATCCCTGTAGATGTCCTAGTGACTAGGACGAAATATAGGAAGTATTAAATTCTATTTTAATTCTTTTTGAGTGTTGTAAAAAATCCATTAAGCCTCCAACATGATGATATTCTTTTATAGATATGCATTTGAAAGGCTTCGGTGTTGATAATTATTTATAGCTGTGTTTCATGGTACAAATATCACAAATAGTCATATTATTTATTAAGTGCTGATATTTTGCTGGATTTCAAACCAGCATCTTGACAACACAAAAATATACTAGTTATAATGTTGCAACAATCGGGTAATAGTAGTAGTAGTAAAAATATTTCAGATTTCAACTGAAAAATACTAGTTATAATGTTGCAACAATCGGGTAGTAGTAGTGAAAATATTTCGGATTTTAACTGGAAAATACAAACTATCTTACCACAGTACCTTCTAACAGAGCCAGATAAAAGGAAGTTTTTTTTTTCCAGAAATGTTATATTAAAAGTGGTTGTAAAACTTGTAAGCAGCACAATGGTGTTTTTTCACTTAATTCTGTATGTCAGAGTATCCAAAGACTATCTATTCTGACTTTTCTATAATGATTAGAGTGTAATTTTTATATTCAAGTTGGATGATAACCTAAATCTGGCTATTGTAGGCTACATAACAGGTATACATGCAACTTTATACATTCTGGGATGTGCTAGTAGATTTAACTCATTCTTAGGAGAATGGATAAAGGTTGCCAATTGGGTGGTTTAAAAGTGGCATTGTGATTTTGAGGAACTTTGGCAATCTTTGCAGCTGTATCCTAGATATTAAGGAATGGGAATAGTTTTCTTGTGATCCTCTGTAAGCTGAGAGAGGGATGGGGCATGTAATATATTTTGTCTATTTTAAAGCTGTTTTGTAAAAGTTGGCTAAAAAGGTGTGGCATTGATGACTGATTTCTGTGGCAAGAGCTGTTTCATTAGAACAAATAGCCCTTGCTCTATGTATAGGTTTCTTGAAAGATGCCCTACACAGTTGGGCTGAATGATATTATGATGACTGCTTACATAAATACCTTCTGGTATGTGTGTGTGTTGGTTTACTATAAACAGAAAAAAGATAAACCATTTGAAAAAGGTTTGAGCTAGAAATTTGTAAACTAGTGTGTAACTAGAAAAAATTATAACGAGTGATTTCAGTTATTCATTTGGAGCATGAGTTTGAACAGAAACAGTAATCAGATCATAGAAATGAGGTATAGAAATCAGGGAGTTAATTGGCACTGTTTTTGCACCATAAGACATGAGTGTAAGAGCAGAAAGGATTAATCTACAGAAATGGAAACAAGAGGACTGATATCTACAGTATATTTAGAGAGAGAGAGAGAGACTGGTATAGAAAAGATCTATGGTTGCTCTTAGATTGATGAGGATTATCTGATATTCTCCTTGGTGATAGGTCATTACTAACAGCAAATATTCTAGCATCTTTCAGCTTGTTCTGTGGCGTTACAAAAAAGAAACCAGTTTGAAGGATGAACATTGAAGTCTCCAAGGAAGATGATCTAACTAGTTTTGATAGACTATAGAAAATCATTTGATCAATCACTGTGCTTCACAGAATGGACAGTACCAAAGAATAAAATAAATTGATCAAGTTGGTAATATTTTGCTGCATTTCAAATCCCCATCTTCAGAGCATGGGATCGCTTAAAGGTCAAAGCCAAATAACTGGAAGGAGACCTCTGCATTACCTTTAAGGAATGTAGAGACCTGACTGGGGTTTCTTTCCTAATGTCCAGCACTTACCTTTATGTGGTACACCCTCTTGGTAGGTATCTACTTGGTACTGAACAAATCAGGGTAGGCTGTCAATTTGGAACTTACCTGACCAAATTCTACTTTCTATTCTCTTAAACCAGAAATGCATATGACGGCACAACATTATGAGATTTCATACTGGATGAAGCATAGCCCAGTTAAACAAGGCCCCCCCCTATTTTTTCATCAATAAACCATGACAAACAGTGAAAAGTTAGCTGCTGAAACAAAACTCTACATCCAGAAGAAGAAGAAGAACAAGAACAAATCCAGTATAAGAACTATGAATGGAACTTGAAAAAGAACTACAAAAGTACCACATGGGCATAATTGGTTTTACTGAGACAAAAGCAGGTGAGAGCTTACAAAATAATATGTATCAAATCGCACCGTTTTTGCATTATATCATTATAGGTTTTGATTTTTAAAGAGAGATTCTCCTGATCTCTTTTGAAGGGTAGTGTTCTATCCAAGGAAACACCCAGATATTTAGGGAAATCTTGGTGTGGCAACATTGTATTGTTAAAGCTGAGCTGAAGTTTACTATTTGCCAATTTGGTGTTGAGGTGGAAAGAGCTAACCTCGGTCTTATTGAGTTTTGGTGTTAGTCCCCATTTATAAAAGTATTCCTCAATGGTTCTAAGGTCATTTGAGAATATCTTCATTTAACTTGATGTTCTTATGATGGATGGCGAAGGATATATCATCAGCATAAGCAAATTTTCTTGACCTAATTGTCAGTAGATTAGATGTATATAGGTTGAATAAGATTGATGCTAATACTCGAGCCCTACAGGAAACCATTGTTCAGCTTTCTCTGTTTTTTTTCATATTGTTTCTAAGTACCACATGAAAGAGCCTCTCAGAAAGCATGTTACTCAATGAGTCATATGATGGATTGGCATGGTATTTCATATGCAGGAGTAAGGTCAACAAACACAAAAGTTTTCACACATCTGAAAACCTGTCTCAATATGGGTGGTAAGGCTTAGTACTTGGTTCATACAACTACGTTGAGCCCTAAAGTCTGCTTGCACAATGGGGAATAACTTCAGATATTTTTGGCCCAGTTCTGCTTTTGAGGAGCTTATAACAGCAACTAAGGAGCACAATTGGGCGTTAGCTCTCTGTTTGATCTTGAGGCTTGTTGAGTTTTTAATATGGCTATGATTTTGGTTCTCTTAAAGACTCTTGGAAGGTTTCTCTTCCTTAAAAATATGAGAAAAGAATCTTTTTAGCCATTGATGAGCATTTTTTCAACAGTTAACCAAGAATTCAGGATGAATACCATCAAAGCCTGATGTTTTGCTGGTTTTAACCTCCTTTAAGGCTCAGTTATTTCATCTGTGGTAAATTCTCTTGAATATTGGGAACTACCACCTGCACTTTGTCGTAAGTTTCTGAGTAATCTTTTAACCTCCCATGTGTTGTTGATATCGAGGGGCTCTTAACCTCGAGGTTATTCTGCAAGCAATTTGATCTGGAGTAATCAAAAGATCTTTACGAGTGACTGGGTTACTTCCACCTAACATCTTTAATAGACTCCATGCTTTTCTACTTGATTTTTTTAAGTCTTAAGTCCTCTGTAGTTTTTATCCATTTTTCTCAGCATTTGTTATCAAGCTATATCACAGTCACTAAATTCTAAATAGACTTGGTATAGCTTCAGTCTTTATTCCAGCCAGGTATGCATTTCTTTCAGAAATCCTGTGAAATATACTTCTTCACTGTTGGTATGACTGCTCCAATGAATCTGCTGTAGTTTGCATACACAGGTGGTATCCATCTTACTACTTTATTCAGTTCTTGTGAAAAATTCTGCTAATTCACTTTCTTAAAATTCCATCTTGGTCATGGAATGGACCACGTTATTGGTATTTGTATTCCTACTTTTATCAATACTGGGCGATGTTGGCTATGTGGAAAATCTTCAAGTGTTCATCTTGTTGTGTTTAGTGGCTGATTTTGCAAATTTTGGTAACAAAGCAAAGGTTGGCATTGTACTCCCTATTCCATGCTGCAGCCTTAAAAGTTCCTTTGTCCTTTGCATTTAATGTTAAGTTTAGACTGTTTTGCTGAGCCCAATTTGTTAATGCTTCACCATTTCCATCATTCTTATTGTAATTCCACAGGGCGTGATGGCTGTTAAAATCCCTTATGTAGATAGTAGAATGTGGAAATGTGGGGATTACCGTATTTTTACTTGTATACGACAAACCCTACTTTTTCGAACCCAAAATTAAGAAATCAATATTTTAAACATCTCCACTGTCTAATCATACACTCAGTAGGAGGAGACAGACTGTCTCTCTGAAGCTTTATTTCCATGTTCTTTTGCATAATTGATGACTTTTAACTTAAATTTTGAAGAATATGGCAATCGTTTTTTATTTTTGGACATTTTTATGGGCTAGTGCTCAAAATATTGTTAATGCATTAACTTACTCCACCAACAAGTTGCAGACATCTGAATGCTTTCAGAGTTCTGATTGGTTTATTCAGAATCAGCCGTTAATGACGACAATCGACAGAGTTAACAAAGGCTAGTGATTGGCGGAAGCCTATTCGTGGAGACTCGGTATTGGCAGTTTCACCATGGCAACTACAGGTCTCTCAACTGGTTACCCTTGTTTATAAGACGACCCCCAATTTTTGGTCTAAAAATTTTAGAAAAAAGTATTGTTTTATACATGGAAAAATATGCACCTTCAGGTGGTCATTCTACCAGGGGAGACTTATGGATGTTAACCACTGTGAGATCTTCAGTTCTCACTATGATGATGTGTATATTCTGATTAATATGTGCTGATATCAAGTGAACATTCTCTATATGTAAGTTGCACAGCCATGAGCTTGGTGATATGTAGCTCCTAGAATATCATACCTGCAATTCTTCCTCTAGATTTCAATTGTTTTTTACTTGAATGACAGCTATGTGTATATCATTTTTTCGAAGGAATTTTGAGGTGTATTGACTTTTAGCAAAGCTGATTCCTTCAATGTTGAGTTGGCAAATTCCTGAACTTGTACCCAGCTTTCTTGTATTATGGTCCTGAAAAGAACTGTTTGGTGATTGTATAGCTTGTGATTTCATGTGTTTATAGACAGGAGATTGTTAAGATAGGTCAGGCTCTAGCTCATTTAGCATTACCCAGGGTGCACCACTTGGAAGTGAGCTAGAAACGCACCCCAGTTAGATGTTATAAGCAAACTCAAACAATAAAATTAACAAAACTATACATGTAAATAATTTAATAACTATAAAAACAAATTGTATCCAAGACGGCTTCTAAAATAAAACTATGTTTTGAGATCTCCTTTATCTTTAGAGGATAAATGCATTCACTCACTGACTCATTCTATTATTGGTTTGTTTTACATATACTTACCACTCAACTAGACTGACCAACTTGGTTTTTTACAACACCTTACAAAAAAAAAAAAAAAAAAAAAAAAAAAAAAAGTTGATTAGAGAGTTTACTATCAGGTCTCTTTTCTAAATTTTAAACTTCTTTTTGTTTCTTAACTTCCATTTCCATGAGACTATACAGTATTTCCTTATTTATCATCTATCATCAAATTCCTGCCATGTACCCTCAAGGGGTGTACAGGATATGATAGTACTACATGAAAAAAATTACATCATTATTAATTTCCTATCTACAATTTTCCTCCAAATCAGTCTGTTACTTGTCAAGACTCCAACATTATCAGATCTTATATTTCTATCGTCTAAAGCACTTTTTACCGTATCAATCCACCTATATCTTGGTCTCCCTCTGGATCATTTTGCTGCTAACCTGGCAGAGAACACTTGTTTTGCTAATCTTTCCTCGCCCATTCTGTTTAAGTGACCATACCACCTGAGATTAGCTCTGCTAACGCATTCCTGGATGCTGACAATATCAAGATCTTTCCTAATATCCTCGTTTTTAATATGATATTGCCATTGATGCCATCTGTTCACGCCTATAATCTTTCTCAGGACTCTCATATCTGTGGTCTCTAGTCTTTGGTCAAGTGTTTTACTTCTGACTCAGCTCTCAGATCCTTAAGTTAAAACTAGTTTCAACACTGTCTTGTATACAGCTAATTTAGTGTTCCGACTAATTTCTCTCTTATTTCATATGAATTTATTCAATTGACTTCCCACCATACCAGCTTTGCTGATTCTGTTGTCTATTTCTATATTTAATTTACCATCTTCAGCAAAAATTGTGCCTAAATAGCTGAAATGTTTTACTTGTTCCACAGGTCTCCATTCACAACACAGTTGACATTTTCAATGATTCTGCCTATTTTCATTGTCTTTGTCTTTTTATTGCTGACCTTCATACCATATCTATTACAACAGCTATTCAATTTAGTCAGAGAATCTTGCATACTTGTAGCGGATTTATTTAAAAGTATAACATCATCTGCATAAAGCAAAGAGCTGACATTAACATCTCCAATTTTGATATCATGTTTAATACCACTTTCCTTCATAATGTGATCCATATAGATAATGAATAACAGAGGGGATAATGTACATCGTTGTCTCACACCAGATTTAACATTAAACAATCTTCCTGTACTTCCTTCAATTCTAACTGCTGACTTAGAACTCAAATAAAGACTAAGTATTGCTTGATATAATGCCCCATTGACACCATATAACTGCAGCATATTGAATAGCTTCTCTCTTGGCACCTTTTGATATGCCTTTTCCAAATCGACAAAACTTAAATACAGATCTTTGTTATATTCCCATGCTTTCTCGACTATTTGTCGTAAAGTGAAGATCTGATCCTGACAGCCTCTATTTGGCCTGAATCCAGCTTGTTCTTCACCAAGCTTTTCTTCCACAATTCTTCTCAACCGTTTCTCAAGTATACTTGCATAGATCTTGCCAGGAACATTCAGTAGGGAAATACCTCTGTAATTCTCACATTCAGTTTCATTTCCCTTTTTATATATGGGTACTATGAGAGCTCTACTCCAATCATCAGGAATTCGTCCCTCTGTCCAGGCTTTCTGAACTATGGAGTGCAGCCACTGTAAGACTCTTATACCACCATACTTCAGCATTTCTGGTCGAATACCATCTGCTCCTGCTGCCTTTCCACATTTCAAGCCTTTGATGGCTTTTTCTACTTCAAGTATGGATATGTATTCCTGACTGCATGCCTGGTCAGTGTTTAATTTAGCAGTTTTTCAAAGTAATTACTCCATATTCAAGGATATCTTTTTCTCCCGTTTTCATGTCACCTTTATCATCTCTAATTCCTTTTACGGCACTCTTTCCTCCATTCGTAAGCTTCTTCAACAACCTCCAGAATATTTTGCCACCTTCTTGATATTTATTTTCTATATTCTTGCCAAAGTCCTCCCATGACTTTTATTTAGCTAGTTTTACACAGTGTTTAGCATTCTTGCATTTGTCTCTATATTCTCTAAGAGTATAAGCTGACTTATTTGACAGGAATTTTTGGTATGCTTTCTTCTTTTCCTTCACTGCCTCTTTAACTTCCTGTGTCCACCAGGGAGTTCTGATTTTTCTATCCTTGCAGACAACTTCACCACATGCCTCTCTAGCTGAATCAATCAATGTTTTCTTCAGAGTTTGCCACTGAATCTCCAAGGTTTGATTCCTGTTCTCAAAGTCTTTCATTTTCTTGTCAATAATCTTTGTGTATTTTAGTCTACAGTTCACATCTGAGAGCTGCTCAACTTTTATTCGCTTTAAAACTTTCTTAAATGTTATTCTTTTCAATATGAAATTCAATTTTATCCTGCTCAAGACTAAATAGTGATCACTTCCAATTTCAAATCCTCTGTACACTCTGGTGTCCTGCACCAGGGAGAAAACATCACTATCAACAATAACATAGTCAGTGAGACTTTTCTTATTCCTAGCCTCTTCTCTCCATGTGAATTTGTGCACATTTTTATTTTGGAATATGGTGTTAGTAATAACCAGTCCATGTCCTGAGCAGAAATCCAACAGATATTTGCCATTATTATTAGCTTTGCTCTTTTCACCAAATTTTCCCAAAATATTTTTGTATGTCTCACAATC